>NC_053126.1:10394277-10536777 GCF_010015445.1 Perca fluviatilis | reverse complement strand
CCTGCAAACACAATACACAATACATGAGGAATCATTGGTAGTAATAGAGAGACGGGTTGTAAAATGTTACCTTGAGTGTCATCTCGCTCACAAAGATGGCAGTAAAGATGTAGTTGGAGATGGTGAGAAATACTCTTTCCTGGATAGACAAACGTGAGGAGGGAGAGAAAAGTTGACAGTCAGAATGAACAGATGGGGCAATTAGGGGTAGTAACATTTTATTTACTGCACTCTTTTAGAAAATAAAACTCAACTAATCTTCAGAGAAAACCGAAAGCTACTACAAAAAGGCTGCAGACAAGAGATTCTTGTGAAGCAGTAGCTTCTAGGCACACATGCACAGACACACATTTCAGATGGATTTACCAAGCTGCCCTGTAGTATCTTGGGCCTCTCCAGAGCTACTGTAATGCAGTTGGAGAAGATGAAGGCCAACACCACATAGTCAAACAGCTTATGGGCTATGATGGACTGGCATATCTGTCTGAACCTGGAATAGCAGGAGAGGAGAGGAGAAAGGTTTAAATAGGCATTGCAATTGCTATTAAAAAAAGGCTGACAGAATGGGGGGGGGCAATACATAGAGGTCAGGCAACACTCTGCCCAAACAGAATTAATAAACCTCTTCCAACCAATCAGAATGGGAGCCAAGTCCACTGAGAGCGCATGGGAGCTCCCTTACATCTTGGTGAGTAAATAGCCTCATTCAACCCCTGTTTACATCGCTTCTAATTCAAAACAAATTACATTAACAACACTCTCAGAAGCACTAGACCCCTGAGTACAGTGCTCCGCTGGGAAAACAGAATAGAGAGAAACAGACAGAAAGAGCGAGAAAGATAGAAAGAGATGGGACATACTGTATAAACACTGAATATGCATTTCAAACCTTAGCATGCGACACAGTGTACTGCCAAAAAGTAATTAAATGTCTTTGCTGCAGTGGTTATTGAAATGGATGAAAAGAAACAGAATGAATTGAATAGGAGAGGGATTGTATTTTGGAACAAACATGGAGACATTTAAAATGCCTTTCATTAAAACTCTGGTTCTTTACAAACTGCATATTCTAACACAATAACACTACAAGTTATTGCAGAATTTAATATATTGCCTCTGGTATTAAATTGACCCCCTAAGGCGTGCTTCTTGCTCACTAACAGGATAGTAGAAAATATCCCTTTGTAATTTCCAAGGTGGCGATCAATACTTTAGTGTAGTCCTTCTCTGTGGAAGCTTGGCAACCTGTCCTTCCTATTGATGAGGTTGGGAACGGAGTCTGCCCACCCATCCTTGATATTGTATTGATGAGACGCGCCCTCTGGCCAGCCAATAATGTTTGTATGAGAGACTGTTAAAACCAGCCCGCATTTTGAGTCAACACATTTTTAATGCAATCACTAAATGCACCGTATACAACCAATTTCTCTGACTCACTTGTTCCGTGGGGAGAATAGGAATACGGACCAGTCTTCTCTGCTCTCACACCAGTCTGGTTTGTACGCTTCTAACATCTTCTGGATGCGGAAGCACAAGCTCTGCAACACACATATCAACACACTTCATGGCAGGCACACACACAGTCGGGCAGTAAACACAAAAAGACACACAATTGCAAAGAGAAACCACTTTTTTTAGAATCCCTATTTAAATTATTTACGGAAGTGAAACACTTCTATAGCAACAGCTCGGAGCATCTTCCAAGATTACCATCTGTACAGCTCTCTCCCCTGCTGTCTAAATAGTCCTTTCCAATTAACCTTGTTTCTCTCATAGACAGACTTGTTTACAATGAAAACAATGGGACACCCCCAAGGCCCAGGTGATAGGGAAAGCAGGCTTTATACAAAGTACTTGAAAATCCTACACAAGAGAGCGGGAGATTATTGTACCGTATGTGTAAAATCTTGTGCAAACACAAAAGCTAATGGTTCGGTTATTGAGAATCACAAGTCTAGATTGTGGTTCTTGGCTCTTTTTCGAAGCTGTTACAGTACATACCGTCTTACGAGCGCTTATATGCATTTGTGGAATTGGTGTATTACAGGAAAGTCATATGCTTGTATAAGCTAACTTCACTTACTCACCAGGCTTTACTTAATACTATTACCGTTTAACCCCCCCCCCCCATACAAACTTAACGGAATCTTACATATTCAATGTCATCGTCTAGGTCCTCCCGGTCCTTGCTGCGTGTGTTAACCTGGGGGAAGACGTCGGCCATCAGTTGGCTTTGGGGGTTCGCCCCTCCAGAGTGTCTAGGAGGGGGCTGGAGATGCTGAGGAGTTTTCCCATTACAGTCTTGGTGTACCCCTCCTAAGCCACCCAGACCGTCTAGCCCACTGCCACCACCGCCTCCACTGATTACCATCCCCCCAGAGAAGCTCTTCTTCCTGTGATGAGCATGGAGCTTAATAGAGGGCAGCGGGTGGTGTGGTGGCAGTGGAGGGTGCGGGGGTCCTGGGACCTGCAGTAGGTGGGGCAGCTCGAGCGATAGAGCTCTGCGGTCCCTCCTGGGTACAAAGTGGCCCGGGAGCATAGGGTGGGGAAGGTGAAGAGAGCGTGGAGCAACAGCGGGAGGAGAGAGGAGAGACTCCTCCTCATCCGGGTGGACATGATGGAGGTGGCGGTGCGGGGATGAAGAGGCACGGGGACCCCGGATACGAAGGCTTCCTCCGACTACTCCACCAAGACCCCCCAGGCCATAGCCATAGAAGGGCCTTGCAGAGGTGGGGGTGAAGGCTGGACTAGCGGAGGGAGAAGAGGAGGAGCAGGGGCGGCATCCCCCCAGGCTGTTCCAGCTGGAACGACGGGCCCACAAGGCCTGAGGCTGGGTAGGCAGAGGGCGGCCCCAGTTGTGGTAACTTCGACCTGGATACTAAGAAAAAGAGTGAGAGGTTTCTTCCATGTCCTGTAATTCTAAGCCACACTCTGTCTCGATTGGATCTGGAAACAGAACCGATCCAATGACCAGACACATCACATAAAAACAGAATAAAGGAGAATTTACGGTACTCATTACATGAAACTTGGAAATACCTCTGTGAGAATGCGTTGGTGAGAGCAGTCTATACTTTAACCTTTAGTCAACTAAGTGCTATAGCATTATTCAGCTAATGAAATAGGCAAGAGTTAAAAGAAATCACATTGTAACTGTTAAAAGAACTACGGAAAGTCGCTCTATGCAGTCCTTTCCACTTACCATAGCCCTCTGCTCCAAGTTGGCCCTGCCCAGAGAAATAACACTGTTCCTCCTGGAACCAAGAGCAAAGGTCAACCTTTCTCCTGGAAACAGTCCATGGGCCAGTGGGGACAAGTCCAGGTGCCCATTAGGGGTTAATGTACAGATCTTTGGGTCTGTAGGAAAGAGGGAGTGGAGAGAAATTGATAGAGAATAGAAACAAGTGGTGATAAACGGAGGGAGGAACAGAGATGAGATGAAAGAGCAGAGAAAAGAAAGAAAGACAGCATTTTACAAGCCCTTCCGTCGCATCTTCTCTGTTCCTGCCGTGCAAACAGAACTTTGCAATCTCCATCACTTTACAACATAAATGTCCTAAAACGATGTTATGGCCAGCTCAGAGAGGCAGAGGAAGGTTTAATTTACACTTAATCACCTTAGAGGAGCCAGAGAGGAGCTCGTAATGATGAAAGAGAGGAATATCTGCCAGTGGCTTGTCCGTTCCCAAACATATCATTTGGTGGAATATTTCTCCAGGAACTATTACCATTCCAACTGTTTTTATTTATTTATTTTTTTAGCTAAGCTGATATTTAAAAAGGCACATTTGAGTGAGAAGAACTGTGATCAGACATCATCAGCGGCCTCCCTAATGTGCTGCTAAATGTTACTCTATACTGCATGATTCTTGGTGAGTTTACTTTTGTTATGCCTACAGGGAGAAGAGGGGAGAGGAGTGGATGGAGACATGGCATCAGGCATGCATTATTAAAAGTTTGTGCAGCTTAAATCTAAGACAGGAAAAACATGGTAAGCAAAGTTTGTTGTGGAAATCTGAAGACAGGCAACAGTTTTAATGCCCAGGGCATGATGAAACAGCTGGTAGCTTTCTGGCGTGCTGAACGGTGGTGATGCTGCAGTGGATATGACACATGCCTGTGGTGTGGGAGATCTGGGTTCAATTCCCACTGCCAATGTGTCCCTGAGCAAGACACTTAACCCCTAGTTGCCCCTGAAGCGTGTGACCTCTGAGACATATAGCAATTGTAAGTCACTTTGGATAAAAGCATCACCTAAATGACATGACATGTAATGTAATGAATGACTAGATGATTGGTACACTACGACCTTAGTACACGTATTTGATGGTACCCCTTTTACCGGTCAGACTGAAGTAGGCAATGGTGTGAGATAATAATTCTTGAAACCGTTTTTCATATTTGCAATTCTGTTATAATTCAGACAAAAAAGCCAGAATGTTTGGAAATAATAAAAGAAGTGAAGTGACATTTTATTTAATGTCAAATGATCTCTGATAACATCATTTTACAGAGGTGCGGTTAGTTTAAAGTTGACATTTTAGTTTGAGATGGGAACATTGTAATTTATTGCAAGAGGTCATACAATTTCAGAGGTGAGAAGAAAATCAATCTTTATTAAACAATAAATCTCCTAAAGCTCCTAGCGGCATTTAATACCTGAGAGATGCAGAGAGTCTTTCTGCTTATCATTCTCCTCAAAATTACAGGAAGACCTGTCATCGTCCGAGTAAGAGCGGTTTGCATCACCCTGTATCAGGGAAAAGGAGAGAAAATGAATGGGTGAGGAAAAAAAGAGAAACACAAGGATGAGGGGGGAGGGGGCACAGCAAGTAAGAGAAATGAGAAATTAAATAGACATGAGAAAAGGAGAGTAAGAAGCACAGTGGGAGAAAGTGTAGAAAAAAGTGATCAATCACAAGCTAATAAATAGAAACCCCCAATCATTTTTCCTCTCCTTATTGCCCAACTAGCTAAGGGGCAAGAGGCAATCTTATTCCTCATTTAATGCTGTTGTTGAACAAATTCTTATACATACTGTTTATACAGCCAGTGTTTGACACCAAAGATACATTTTTTTCTCCTTAATACGGACAAAGGAGACCGTCCTCACCCCAAAAATGCTCCATAGGTAGTTTGTACAAGCAGTTTATTACGATCCATAATTACATTTATAGTGGTGATGACCTTGAGTGGCCTAGTTATTATAACGGGAGCAAAGGAGGAAGTCAGGTGACGGAATATACTTACATACGTATCATGTACTCACGTTACTTAACTGAAACTTTGCCTAAACCTAACCAAGGAGTTTTGTTGCCTAAACCTAACAAAACTCAGACCGTTTCACAATGCCACGTCTAAAACTGCGAGCGTTATGTTTAGGTATCACATTCTCAGCTTGTAGCAAAACAAACAAATTATTGGCTAGCTTTCACCATATCACATTCGGTTTTGTTAATTTGCATTTTGCGTAAGTGCATACTGTCCAATATTCTAAACCAAGATGTCTTACCTCAGCCTGGAAACCCTCAACCAAGATGGCCACCAGTAAATTGAAGAGCACATAGTTTCCAAATGTCATAAGAGCTACGAAGTAGAGAGCAGCAAAGGGCGAGGTGGATGCCATCCCATTGTACAGCACCATGTTCCAGTCCTCCTGAGTCAGAATCTACACAAAATATGCATACACAGTCAGGAGCAGAACACACATGCATACAGATAGAAAAAGTAAGCACATGTTCAACAGCACACTTAATTAAATTGGGAAACCAAAGTTTTGAAAAGTGTGTGGATGTGTGTGTGTGTTTTAAAACTCTTCGTACCTGAAAGACTGTGACAATGGCCCAGAGCAGGGAGTCAAAGTTCTTCCTGTCAGGCACTGTGTCTCCAGCCTCTGTCTTCAGACTGAACTTACAACCAAAGATGTGCATCCCCAGGATACTGCAGCAAAAGAAGGGATTTCTCAGCCACACATGCTGTCGTAGGATAAGAGTATTATGCCTCCATGTTTAATTATGTCTTTTATGTATGTAGTTTAATTGTGTTTCTTTATGATACCTTCAGCCAAACAGGGTTTGGTACATGTACTCAAAGTTAAAATAGATAAAGTAACAGAAACAGTATCAAATTAGTATAAAAGAGATGATCAAAAGCAATAGAGCACTCATAAACAAACGTGTCTTCTCATTGACACACACATTTACATGACGATACACACATACTGTACATAAAAATACTTTATAACCTTTAAAAATCTTCTATATCTGTTTCCTTCAAATCTCTATTTTTTGGGGGTTTCACTTTATTTCCCTCTCTCCTGCTCTCTATCCTTCTACCTGCACCCATCCTATATTTGCGGTAATCACAAGACTGCAACTCAACGCAGTTGATATTCTTATTCATCGCTGTTTTCTTTAGGGGTTTGTGAGAGGTTTTAAAAGTTTAAGCTGAGTGGTACTTTATATTAACTGCTCACTAAAAGCTCCGGTGGCTAGATGTATAGGCCAAATGCCACTTGCTCAGGCTAGCATTACGGGCTAAAAGCTCAGATGCCATCTGTCTTGTCACATGCTTATGCTTGACTGCTGTGCTGCAGGGGTAAGGAGGCTGGTTTTCAGGTAGGCATATACACACACATAGAAAGTCACAAACACACACAGGTTCACAAAATAAAGATAGGCCTACAAGAAGGATTTCGGTAATGGCGTTATACTGCTGTGAAACTCATATCTATCATGTAATAATAAGTGCACTTGCAACAATTATGATGCATTTTTCAAATAACAATAATTCTGTTAATACGATCTTCATTTTCGGTTATCGCCCACAGAGGTGGAATTGGAGGGAAAACAGAGTAGCGTGTGTGTGCGTGTGTGTTTGTGTGTGTGCTTGAGGGAGGTTAACAAGAGAAGAGATTAGGCTGAATGATTATGTTTTTGTAAATTGCAGTTTTTAGCATCTGCATCACAGTATTAATTTAGTTACTTTAGGCTATGGAAATGCTGTATAGAGTCTTTATTTGCATTTAATCTTCAAATATAAGGACAACTCTCCCTCTGTGGCTTAGATTTCACAGTTGACCTACTGGAATGTCTTTACTGATTTAATGCAAAGACAAAGCATTGCTGATGGTGCTCTACTAACACTTTTTACAAAGATATTCATGTCAATTTTAAATCAAACAAATATATGAACATGCCATTGTAGATCGATAGATAGATAGATAGATAGATAGATAGATAGATAGATAGATAGATAGATAGATAGATAGATAGATAGATAGATAGATAGATCAAAACTGAATTGTCCACTGAATTTACATACACTGGAAATTCATCTTTGGCACTCTGGAAACATAATATACTTAAAACACAGCACACAAACAACATAAGTTAAATTGTAATTAGAGTCTCTATCTGTCAGTTTAATACTTACGGTTTACTGTTATCATTGTTCTTTGGCCCGAGGCCTGAGTGTCTAATTTAGTGGAAATTCAAAAGTTTAATGTAGTCAAACATACTGCTGACAGACAGACAAGTTTAGGCACTCATAACTTCCAGAAGTAATCCTGGAGAAGGACGCAGGTCAAAGAGAAAAGCCTTGACAGAGCTGAGATACGGTTTGGGCAAAAATTAGGTGGAACTCCAATAACTGGATGCTAATCCTATTATTTTGCACAAACCGTGTTCAGGCCTCTGGCTATGACTGCCTGCACCACACTCAACTAATATATTTAGTCTTAATATGCTGATAATCTATGACTTTTTTATATTCAGAAGTTTGGTTTGGCAACAAAACAATCTGCTTGTTAAACTATCAGGAACAGTACTGCATATATATATATATATATACAGTATCTATATCAGGCATGTACTGTACACCCCACAATCTCTGTTCTCCACTATTCTTGTTTACACTTTCCTGCCCTCTCTGTGTCCTGCTGATTTCTTTTCTCCTAGCCACATTCCACATACAAGAATGCCCCTGTGCCCCTGTGTTACCTGAAGATAAAGATGAAGAGCATAAGCAGCATACAGAAAGTGGCCACGTTGTCCATAGTCTTCATCAGCACCACCAGCTGCCGCCTCAGCGCAGGCATGAACCTCACCAGCTTAATGACCCTCAGCAGCCTGAAGGTCCTCAGCACTGACAGGCCGCCGTCTGCCTGGCCGATGATCTCACACACACTGGGTTATGTGTTGCATTGGGTGGGATGTGTGAAGATGTGAAGAAATTAAAAGAAAAAAAAAGAAAATTGGTAGAGAAAAAAACAAGTATTGTTATAATTGGGGAATGTGGGGAGAGTTACATAAAACAATAAAATACAAATAGGTAGAAATCCGAAAGCCAAGATAAGGGAAGATAACGAGATAGTGCTTTATACTTAATAAAACACACTACTGCACATTTCTCAAGATACAGAAATATGTATAATCCATACTGGTTTGATAAGGAATTCTGCTGCATTTTACATATTTTATCCCCACACTGCTAGACAGTTCCTAAATTAAATATTTGTGGTGTATTTTAATGTAAAGCTCCATGAGGAATACACCACAACAGATGGAAATCTGATTGGAACAGTAAGTTTGTCTGTTTTCTACGGATGAGAGCATGTCTTAAAACTCAATTAGATGCACAGTAGTTGGACAATCATTACATGTTTGTACAAAAGCTCTCTGGAATCTCTGGTTTTGGGATACAGTTAATATTATATCTCATTTAATACATTGTGGCACACTCAACTTGCTGACTAAGTGACAACCTAACTTTACAACCAGCTAATCATTTTGTAGTTTGCAGACCTGATGATGACAATAATGCCATCAAAGATGTTATAGGGGTTCCTCAGGTACTCAAAGAAGCCAAAAGCAGTCAGCTTGAGGACCATCTCCAAGGTGAACATGCTGGTGAAGACAATGTTGCAGATCTCCAGGACATTGGTCAGCTCTTCGGGCTGGGTGGAAGCACAGAAACAGAAAAAATTCTAAATGAAAATAGCAAGTAAGATGTGGAAGCAGGTGGGGCGGTGCGGAGTGGTAGGCAAAAGATAAGAGGGATTTGAGTTGCAAGGATTTCAAGTTAAAAACAGCAATGATATCCCCAGAGAGGCAGGTACAGACAAAGAGATAAAAACACAGTTGATATTAAACCACTGCTTTGCAATCACCGCTGCCACAACAAAAGCCACTAGGAAAACAATTGTGTACCCATCACATTTCTCCGCCTGTGTTGAAATGGCTGTCACTCAAACTGTCAGTCACTTCAAAAGAGAATTCTCTCCTACCTCGCAAATAAAATTAACGTGTGTACACCTCATCTTAAATTTAGCACTGCTGTTCATGTAAAATTGTAAAGGAGAACTCAGGGAACGTCACATTAGAAACATAAAGTTAGGAAAGGGAGAAACAGTATGGAGAGTGTGTATCGTTTGTGCAGCACATGGCGTCAACCACTGGCTGAATAGCGGAGCATGTTATCTGAATTGGCAAAGGAACCGACCCATATATGAACCGCAAACACACTCCAGTCAATCCTGGGTTTATTTCCATTTGTGTGTGTGTGTGTGTGTGTGCGTGTGTGCGCACAAGCAGACTTGCTTTATGAAAGTATATTTTGTCTGTGAGTGTATGTGTGTAAAGCGCGATATGGATCAGATGCTTTCTCTGATACCCCCTGTGAATTTCTGTTTCAAAGCCAGCGGAGAAATAGCCAGCTAGCCTTGCCAAAGTTAGCAAACCATTTCAGAGAAAAACACAGTTCTGAGCCCTCCCCTTCCTCTAATCGGCTTTTTCTCCCAATCTATCTCCATCCCCCTCTCTCCATCCCCTTTTCTTTCTCTTTCTGAGTCTCATTATCAGACAGACACATCTCTTCCCAATCAATATCCTCCTGTCGATCAGAGGAGGGAGAACGGCAGAGGAAGAACCCAGCTGAAGGAGAGAGAAAACAAGAAGCGAGCAGAGGGATTGTTTTTGGAGTAGATGATGACATGATTGTAGAGAGGAGAGGTGAGGAAAACACTCAATTAGAGGTGAGAAACAGTAAGAATTACAAAGGGGATGGAAGCCCACACATTCTAAATCCCATAAGCTCAGTTTTGGCTACAATGCTTTAGTCTGGAAAACATCTACTGAGACTCATTTGAGCTCAGTACTGTAGCTGGATGCTGGACCAATCTGTGGACTACAGAGTGGTTTAGAAGACCACATTACTCACCATCTCTAAGAAATGCAAATGCCATTAGACACATATGAAAAGAGATACTAAAACTACTAGATATGTTGGAGCAGACAATAGGAAATTGTAGGAATAAATGGAGTTTCATCCCTCAGCAGATAGCTTTAACCTTGACCTATGTCCAGAACTCACTCGCTCGACGAAAGTACAAAAAGAGGATATGAGATTGATTGCTATTGACAGAACCAGCACAGCCCTTGACACCACAGTTTAAATCAGACAAAATACCATCATTCCTCCCTGTCCTTGCTTTCTCCCCCCCTTTCTGCTTTTCTTTTTCTTGACCCATTTACTTAATTCCCCAATTGTATTTTTCCTCATGTTTATTTCCACCTTTTACCCTAATTTTCTATCCCCTGAATAATATTTCATATTTGATCTACCCATACAAATGTCCTCTCCCTGTTTCACTCTTGAAATGTGCCATCAGTTAACATGTACATGTTGTTTGAATATAAATGATTGAGCTCCAGCTTCCAAGTCTGAATTCCAATGTGCCAATTTGTTGAGTCCAGATACAAACGCACATAATGTGAATGCAAATAGGCAGCTTGCCTTTAAATTTGCTAATGTGCAACATCTGATAACTTGGTGAGTAATAATCCAACGTAAATATGAAAAAAAAAAACATCTTTGATAGTCAAATATCACAATCGAAAATTGCAAGGACATACAGCACCTATACAGAACAACATTTTTTACTTGAAACCACACACTTGACATGAACATTTCCCCTAAGCAGGTTGTGGTCCGAGTGAGGCAGCCCTGTGGTTGGTCATTTTTCTGCTAAAAGTACATCAGCTTCAGAGTTCCTGTTTTAGAATACGATTGCAAGAGGTAAGACTTTCTACTGCAAAGCAAAAACACACAACGGTATCACTGCTTCAGTGTCAGCCTGTGGGAATTGTGGAGGGAGAAAGAATCAAAAGACAGACAGACCAGGCGTCTTTGAGTATGTGCATGCAAATGTGTCCGCATGTTTCTGCATAGATGCCTACTTTGAAACGCAAACGCTCGCTCACACAGGGAACTGAGCTGAAAACTGCTGTGTAACCAGCGTCTACTTCGTTCTTCCAGTCTTACTTGTCTCCTCCTCTCTCCACCCCCCCCCCCACCCCCCACGACCCTCATTTATTGTTAGAATCTTTAGAGATTAGAGAAGGCAACTACTCTGTACGCTGTCAAAGAGTGAGTGGGCGGATGAGAGAGAGAGAAAGAGAAGTGGGGAAACGGAGGGTGAAACTGAGGGAGGTAAAAGAGAGTCAGACAGTAGATGAGACACTTAGGGTAAGGTCGGAAGGACAGACGAAAGGAAGAAAGGAAGGAAGGAAGGAAGGAAGGAAGGAAGGAAGGAAGGAAGGAAGGAAGGAGAGACAGCGAGGAACAAAGGAGCGAGAGGGGGAAGGAATGCGCAAAATAAAGGTGCACAGAGGGATTTATGGAGAAAATAAGGGGAGAGAAGTGGGAGTAAAATTAGCAATGGAGCGGGTAGAATGGCATGTGTTAAGAGAGAGAGAAATGAAGGGAAAAGAAAAAGCTTGTTTATGTAACAGCATTTCTATGTACCTGCATGTGTTTCTGATCGGTCCATGCACAACAATATAAAAAGATATTTATGTGCATGCACACACTGGACACAAATAGATGTGAATCGTGTGTGTTTGTGTGTGTGTATGTGTGTGTGTGTGTGTGTGTGTGTGTGTGTGTGTGTGCGTGTTACGCGTGCATATGTCGTCTTGGCAGGCCTTTCCCATTCTTGCTTGAGCGTGGTCAAAGTTAAAAGCCAGCTCCGTTTTGTCTACCGCTCGGCTAAATGTTTACACCTCTGTAAGGAAATGGCATGCCAGCGATGCTCCCCTCCCACACTCATCCATCTGAATGTCATCTGCTATTATGATATCTCTAGGAGCAATGCTTCATCAGCAGTGATAGTGGTTTATCTGCTGAGGCTGCGGAGATTTGTGGGAGTGAGAAATTATTACGCTAACACACTCGATTGACACTGTAGTATGTCAGTCTGAAGGATTTAAGGCAATGCATATTCCTACAATGACCACAAGGACCATTGTATTTACCAGTTTCCAAAGCATTCCCTGTCTGAAGTCAGTTCATAAATAGACCCCTCTCTGATAGAACTTTCAAAAATAAATGTCTCTCTTCATTTTGGTTTTAATGGCATATTGTCACTGCATAAGCAGTGTCAGTAACAATGTTTATGTGATAGCATCGACCATTTCATCTTACCTGGTTATGATGCTCGATGCCCATACTGATGGTGTTGATGAGAATAGCGATCATAATGCCCCTGCTGAAGTACTTGCTCTCTACAATGCCCCAAAGTTTCCTCCTCATATCATTCCAAATGTCTTTACAATATCCAAAGCATGTCCTCTTCCTCTTCCTCTCTCCATCTCCCCTCTCTTCTAGATGGTTCTCCTCCTTGCCCGTCTCTTTCACTGCATCCTCATTATCTTCCTCCCTGTTGGCGGAGTCTCCCACAGCCCTCGCCCCCTCTTTCAGTGATAATGCACATATAGGGCAGTCCTCAGGGTTCTGAGGGACAGGCAGACTGATGGAGTTGGCTAGTGGCTGAGAGCTGTGGTCTTGCTTGCTCTGGTGCGGACAGTGAGATGCTAGAGAGATGGGAATAGAAAGAATATGAGCCTACAGATGCATTTCAATTTCCTGTATTAGATCTTCTTTAATAATGCAAAGTATACAGGATGCAAGTATCTGCCCTTTAAAAAAAATGCATTTTGAACAGAACAGTATACTGTACGGTTGTCCTTATGTTTTTCTAGTTCAAACATATTCGAGAGCTAAAACATATTCAACTCTTACTATTCCACAATTACACGTTGTCTTAATTGAAAGTGTCAAATGTTACATAAGACATAGTCACATGTCATTGAGGCCCTCCTACTCACTTTTTGGGTGCCTGGAATGATGCCGCTCTCCGTTCACATTCCCTCCACCACGCCTGTAACCCCTGCCTCCACCAGGCGGTGGGGGTTTGCCCCTCAGAGTGTAGTAGAGAGCTGCCGATCTCCTCTTGGCCTTGCGAAGGACATGGCAAACCAGCTGGAATATCTCCTCGTAGCAATCTCCCGGCTCAGCCATGCTGGCCAGGGTGGAGGAGGACAGGCACTGCGCCCTTTGCTCCTGCATCAGCTGGTGTTCCCGCTGTTTGGTCTCCGAGAACTGGGTGGCAATAACCACCAGGCACAGGTTGATCATGAAGAATGAACCAATCTGGATGGATGTGGAACAAGGAACAGAAGGTTTATGTGGAACTTTTTGGGTGAGTCAAGATGTACAGTACATGAAGTGAGATAAAGTGAGTGCAAACAATGGGAAATTGCTGCATGGAACATGAGCTACTATCTAGCCCGAAGAATGAATTGTTCTGTAGGAAGGAGAGTGGGTAAATCAAGATTTAACACTTAACCGAGAGGCAACCCTAACTAAAACAATAAGAACCAGTGCAGTGTCTCATTTAAATAATCAGCCTATGGCTAAAGCAGATGTTGTTCATTTAAGAAACATGAAATATGTAAAGAATTGTGATTTTCCAATGGTAAATACAGACTTGTTTTTACATCAAGCTCACACTTGCTGATTCTAATAATCTGTGCCAATCCCCCTGTAGAAATGTAAGCACACATGCTAAAGGTCTCTAAAGGCTGGCTTCCCACCAAACTGAGGCTGATTGAAGCAGACAGACAGAGCCAACACATGCCCAAAGCACAGTTCAGCGTCTGGCTATCTTTCTCTTCCTTTCATTCGCTGACTTGATTTAACTTACCATCCTGCGCCTACTCCAACTTAATATATTTCTTTACTTTTCTCCTGCCCATGCTCCCCAACCCTTTTCGTGAACATCACTTTACCCATCAGAACAATGTTCTCTTTTTTTCACAAAAGAGTTTCCATTTTCTTATCATGAATCAAAGTGAGGGTTGAAGGGCTAGTTGCAGAGAGGAGATGGGGTGCATTGTGGATGGGAAGTGTTGGCTGACCCTTTTAGTGGCAGTAATGGGAATCACTACAGGACTGCTGAAATGGCTTTTATTGGACCACTCTGAGCTGGTTACAGAACAATGATTATATCAATATAATGCTGAACAACTCAAAAACCAGACTGCTGGATGGCCACGGCAGCTTGTAGCAGGGCCTCGGATTTGTTCATTACAAATCTGAACATTTTTTGCTGGCACACACACAGACACACACACACACACACACACACACACACACACACACACACACACACACACACACACACACACACACACACACACACAGACAGACATCCATATTCACCGACAAGGCTAGGCCATTTGGAGCAGGAACACTCAATAAATCATGCACATATATAAAAATCCAAACTTAATGACCCTCCACCTATAAACTTTCATCCACAGTGATCAAAGATGCAGGGCAAGGTGAAGGAGATACTGGAAAAGATGGGAGGAATGAAAAAAGAAGAGACTCCAGAGATATTCAGAAAGAAGAAACATAGCAGAGAGGGAGGAGAGATGCCCATCTGTGTCCTCTGGGTCAAAGCAGGTCTGCAGGTGTGTGGGGCTTTGATTTCCCTCCAGGCCTGCATCTGTGTGTGTGTGTGTGTGTGTGTGTGTGTGTGTGTGTGTGTGTGTGTGATTTTTGTGTGTGTGTGTGTGTGTGTGTGTGTGTGTGTATTCTGTAATTTTGATCAGTAGACAGCTTTGCGCATAATCAGGGAGGGCAGTCCAATATCACGCATTCAGATGATGACTGCATTATGCATGCAAACATACACACAAAAGCATTTGTGATCACACACTCACAGAAATTAAGATGGCAGGCTTACTTTACAACTGATTGCATATTTCTATGTGCTTCCATACAGCCACTGTCACATGCATTTATGTGTATACATATTATCTCTTTCCCTGAAACACACACACACACACACACACACACACACACACACACACACACACACACACACACACACACACACACACACACACACACACACACACACACACACACACACACAAACAACTTCCTAATAAATTGCCCTCTTGGTCACTAAGCTCTAAGTCACATTAATCTCTTTACTCACACTCCTCAATGTGACACCAATAAAGACAGTTAGGTTGTGCAGTTAACACTATATCAAGCATCAAGCAGATAGAGATTACAGGACCAACTAACAAGCTTAAAGCACAGAGTACTACAATTTCATAACACAACACACACACATACACACACACACACACACACACACACACACACAGAAAGAAACAATAACTAAAAAATGAAAAAAATGAGAGAGTCAAGGTGACCCTCACTGTGTGAACAACACCTTTGGGGCTCGTGGAGTTGCCTGACCGAAAACTTCTTATAGTGTTAGCAACACTTCCAAGGCATCCCTTAGGGCCAGACAGACTGGAGCCTTGCAAAGAAGCTCAAAAAGGGGTGGCACATTTGTGTCAATCAATCATGAACCACAAAGGGAGCAGTGTGTTTGTCTGGTTGTTAGCTGCTGTGCAAGCCACTGAGCTCTGTTGTTTGATCAGTTATCAGAGTCTAAATGCAGCAAGCACAACGTTTGACTTAGATCAAGATGTTTTCAGCTGTTTAGTTCAATTGTGTCTTGCGCTGGACATTACTATAACTGTAGTATGGGGCTATACATTCCACAGGCCATGGGATTGTGATCAATGTAGCAGCATAAACAAGGCAAAAGCGATTATATTGTGACACCATGTCAACTATCTTTGTTTGCCAAAAGGTGTTTACACTGGCAATGACAACCTCAGGTCAGATCTGCCAAAGAGGAGATGGAATTTAGAGCTGCAGTTACGATGCCAATAATCTTCTTGGCCTAATAAAGCCAATGTTGTGAGGAAGAAGGAGAGTGTTTTGTAGGGCAGGTCTTGCACTCAAAGTTGGGTTCCTTTTCATTAGAATGTACTGTGGAAATTGTACTGTGTGCTTGTGACTGATTGGTTTCATTAATTTACTCTCTTTTTTCTTTCTTCAGTATCATTTAGCAGTTCTCCTCTCTCACCTCCATTCCTCTCCTCTGGTATTTTCTTGATCTCATTTTCAAGCTTTACAAAAGGATGCATCTATGTTTTTTTTTTATTTTGTTCACCTGCTGGTGGGAAACTAACAAACTTTATTGCATGTCTGCAACACAGAGTGACTGAATGCTGGGTTCACAGACAGCCAATGGCATGCGAATGCAGAATTAAACAATTTTGCCACAATCTGGTACTGTATGCAAAGAGCTGATCTAGCTCTTGCAAACTTTTCTCTTTTGGACATACATTTTCTTGTCTCCTTCAACTGTCCTTCCTCCTCTTCTCTACCTTCATTTCTTATTATTTAAGTGTCAATTTTTCAATCATCATAACACATTGTACACTAATGTGTCAGCTGGTAGGGATGTAGCGTACTAATAAACAGAAAACTAATAAATGTAGTAATAAATTCTACTTACAATGATGAGTAAAATGAAGTAGATGAAGTTGTAGAAGGAATGGGCATCCATTACATAATACATGATCTCCACCCAGCCCTCCAGAGTGATCACCTAGGAGGAAAGATTCTATTGAGTGTCAAGAAATAAACATTTTCAAATTCCGTGGCAGGGCTTGCTCAGCAGAATATAACTGCGAACTTTACTTACAGAGTTCATATGACACGTTTAAATATGATGGACCTAGCTAATGAACATAGTCAAATAATAGAGTAAAAATATTCAATAGGTGCTTAGGTAAATCAAATTAAATTCATTTTGAGAAGAATGACTGAAATTGAATAGTTCAAACAGCCGAAAAGACATCATTTGTTCAAAATTAATTATTTGATCAAAATCGGGTCAGCCATTCAAACACGCAAAAAAAAAAAAATTATTCAACAATCTTTGAATAATAACTTTAGAATGCAGTTATAATATATATATTAAGAGTCATGAAAGTAAAAGATCAGCAACCCACAGTTCCGACCTCACTTTTACCTCACCAGTCTTCAAACTCATGTGGAACATACCTGAAAGATTACGATCCAGGCGTAGACAATGTTGTCAAAGTTGATGGCACCTTTGTGGGGGTTACCACTTCCTGTGTGGCATCGAGTGTAATACTGGTTCCAGTTGATGCAAAGACCCACTGCTTCACCGGCACCACTACCGTTAGCCAGTGGCTCAGGACTCAAGCCCAGAGACTGTCTGTGGAGCGCGTCCTCCCTGTCCAGGCAGCATGTGCGTCCTCCTTCACGCCTGGCCGGCACATCGGCACATGACATGATGCCATTATCGGACGCCAGGGAGCAGATGAAGGGGCGTTCATCATTCTCCTCAGGCTGGTAGTACGGAGCAGGCGGGGTCATACCTGAAGAGCTGGGGTCGGGACAACGTAAGACACTAAGTTAGTTGGTTATGGAATCAAATCTGTATATACACATAATAGAGTTGTATCCTTCGCTACTTCATTTGGGTTTGAGTTTCAGGAGGATTTCAGTGAAAGAAGTGGAGTCAAGAAGGTGCAAGAGGGGAGAATGTGAAGTACTCGACCAAGCCTGTGGAATAAATGCATAATTGAAGGGGGAATAAAGAAAAGAAAATGATCCTGCATGAACAGTTTATTACAAATCTGGACATTTTTCGCTGTTACTCCATGGACAAAGCTCTCTCTTGCTCTCACACTCACACACGCCCACACACACACACACCCACACACACACACACACACACACACACACACACACACACACACACACACACACACACACACACACACACACACACACACACAGATCCAGAAGCTGCTGACCTTAACCTTAATAAATGAATGAAATTTTGGGGAGTCACGACAAAATGTCTCTTCACTTCTCTCTCTGAACTACTCAAACAAGACATAAAGAACTGCATTCTTTTGCAGCCATTCCAGTAAATACTACCAATCCTTTACAACAGGATATTCAGTGCTTCACCAACAAAACTTTTACTTGCAAGTGAATATTTGGTCTGGTCTTGACAAAGCAGACATAACACGTGAGTTTTGCCATTTGAAACAGGGACAGCTCTGCGCTGATTGATTAACCTGATAAACACATGGACATCATTCGATTGGGACTGTGATAGGTAGAGATAATCATACTTTCACACTTTCTGAGATGCAAAGTGTTCAGTAGGAGTAAATGAGTACCATCAGGTCACTGTATCAGGATATTTGTGGGATGTCCTTATACAGAAGCAGCTGCATTCAATCTGTAGTCAAAGATACAGGCAAAACAAAAATGGTATTTCCTAAGCTAACTAACCAGTTCACAAGGACGTCATTGGAGATGAGTATATTTAGCACCAGACAACAAATTGTTTAATCATGTTAAGTAAATCATGTGGAAACTGTATGTGAGAGTATGTGTGTGTGTGTGTGTGTGTGTGTGTGTGTGTCATAGTGTGAAATCAGCAGAAAAACAGATTACACTCTCCTGCATGGACACCTATTGACACTGTTCAATGAACTCATTCTTTTCATGTACGCACCCCTCGTGAGTGAGTGAGCGGCTGATTCCTGCCAAACTTAATGACACATCTCTAAATTCTGAATCTGACTGATTGCCACCATCTGAAGCACCTCATCATTTCCTGACATGTTTGCTGAGATGCATGCTTTAATGGAAGCATGCCAAAGAGGCTGTCTTTCACTTCATGTCCACCTAGAACACCTAGAGAAGCCCATTACTACGGTGGCGGGAGAGTGCAATGCAACATTACAAAGAATGAAACACTTTTACAAAGCTTGAGACAAATTTACATTTTGGAAAACAAATTTACATTTTTGGAAAACAAATTTTCACTTTAGAAAACAAATTTACATTTTGGAAAACAAATTTACATTTTAGAAAACAAATTTACATTTTAGAAAACAAATTAACAAGATGCAAAACACTTTTACCAGTCCTGAAACAAATTTTCAAATGACAGATTCTTCCGGAAAGGGAATGTACCACATACCCGAAGTGATGAGGTGTTGTATACATGTCGCCTGTATTCGGACAGTTATGGATCGAATCGTCAATAGAGCCGCATCTTGGAACAGGGAGGCACTCCCCTTATATACTGTCTATGGCCGTCTTTAATGCATCACGTCCAATGTAGGCAAAGGTCTAACGGAAATAAAATCACTATAAATCGTCAAAATCTCATGCGATGTTGTAGTTTTTTAAAACAAAAAACCAAAGAGACTAATTAAGGTGTTAATACAAAGAATATTTATTATAATCAGTTCACAGATATGAGTACAACGACGGAAACTTCACCCTTCTGAACTAAGAGGTTCTGCTTCAAAGTGAAGTTTAAACAGACTGAAATGTCCAGGCTCACTCCCCCACTAATGATTCATTTATTTCTGCATGTAGTTATTCATTTAACGAGACTTAAAGTCATGTTTCGTCATCCACAGTCCGAGTCCCGCCAGACTCCCTTTAGGAAACCTGTGATTTAAACTTCAGCAGGTTGTGACAGTCCGTCACGCTCAGTCCTGGATCTGATTCTCCCGGGCTTCCCTTCCCTCCAGCGGGCCCAGCAATGGCCTGGGTCTCCAGCTGCGTGGTGTCGTTTTGGCTCCCAGGAATGGGCAGTGAGCTCCAGGTCCTGCAGCTGCAGACGGACTCAGCTGCCCCTGCTGTAGCCCGATCCGGCCGTGGCTGTCGATACGTTCCCCGTTTTCCAATGTTTCTGTCAGGTCCGCGTCATATAAAAACTCCAAACACCGACCACACGTAAAGTCACCATAAACTTCATTCACGCCATATACTCAACAACACAAATTGACTGCGCTCACCAGCAACACCAGTAACACCTCATCACTTCCGGTATGTGGTACATTCCCTTTCGTGAAGAATCTGTCATTTGTAAATTTGTTTCGGACTTGTAAAAGTGTTTTGCATCTTGTTAATTTGTTTTCTAAAATGTAAATTTGTTTTCTAAAATGTAAATTTGTTTTCTAAAATGTAAATTTGTTTTCCGAAATGTAAATTTGTTTTCTAAAATGTTATTTTGTTTTCCAAAATGTAAATTTGTTTTCTAAAATGTTATTTTGTTTTCCAAAATGTTAATTTGTTTTCAACCTGTAAATTTGTTTTCCAAAATGTAAATTTGTCTTGAGCTTTGTAAAAGTGTTTCATTCTTTGTAATGTTGCATTGCACTTCCCGGCCACCGTACATTACTGAACACACACATTCAGCGTCAATGGACCTACAGTATTTACTCTTTGCACTCTCTGTCTGTCACTCCAGCCCTCCTTTTGCTGTTTCTCTGTTGTTTTTTTTCTTACATTTTATCCCCTGATATACTCACATACACCTCAAGCTCAAGCATACATATATGCATACCGTATAATCTTGCGTATAATCTCAACACCTGGACTCCTTTAGTCTCTTTTATACTCCTGTGTTTATCTCCTCTTTTATAGTGTTTGTCATCTTTCTTCTTCCTTTCCTTTACTCTCCTTTTAAGTCCCCTCTCCCGCTCTTTGAGATTGTCCCTACTCCCCACCTCTTTCTCATTTCCACCTTTCCCCGTCTCTCCAATGTTCTTGATCCTTCCCTATCTCTCCAAGTCAATAGCGGGTTAGATACTGCTGACATACATAGGAGGAGATTTTCTCCTTTTACCTTGACCGCAAACCCTACACATGCACACACTACACACATGCATGCACACTAATTCCAGGATCGATAGTTACGGTGGCCATATCAGGCTACACCAGCTCCCATTGTGAGTAGCTTAGAAACCATTCATTGATTGACACATTTTGCAGGTATGCACTGAGGCACACTGAGCTTACACTTGGGACAGTAGAGTTTATGCAATCCCAACAATGGCATTCAAATTGGTGATTTACTAATGGTGCTGAAGTGGAATAAGGGATAAAGACTTAGAGTGAGAGAGAGAGAGAGTGAGTGAGTGAGTGAGTGAGTGAGAGAGAGAGAGAGAAAAAAAAAAAAAAAAAAAAAAAAAAAACACCTGTCAGAGCAGTGGAGCACAAATGAAGGCTGTTGCCCCCCTGCTGGTAACTTGGCATTGCACAGCATGGCACAGCAAAACCTGGCATCACACTGAGAACACACCTGCCAATGGAGAGCGAGACAGAGAGAAGGACCAAGTACTGTAGTAGCAGAGAGAGACTCTGGGACCGTCAGAATGGAAAGATTGCATTGCAGAAAGAAGACATACCATATAGAAATAGATCAAATAGAATGGGAGACTAAGGAGAAACAGAGACCAACATGCATGATCTTGCTTTGGAAGTGCATGGGACAAACTCTCCTTTTACGATAAAAATTGCTGTGCAGTGTGAATGTGTCTTCACAACAAATCACCTAAGCTAGAGGTATTGGAAAAGAACCACTAAAAGATACTGAGAAGGGAAACAGGCAGGTCGATTGGAGAAAAGAAAATACAGCACAAAGGCAAGAATAAGGCGGAATAAGGCACGAAAAGAGGGAAGGTAGAGATCAAAAGAGTGAGGGTATAAAATGGCAAAGTGAATGCTGCACTTGACCGCAACACTTAGCCCACTCTATTATTACCCTTCAGACTGCTAACGCTAGCCCTTTACTTAGCATAATAGCCCTCACGCGCTAACTCAATACAACCTTTCTAATTAAGCAAGCATAATGTTAGTACAATGCTTTAAAATAATATGCATACTGCGATTAAATAATAAGAAAAAATCTGCTGACCAGTCTACTGAAAGGATGACTAAAACATTGCAGTTGTCTACTGATCCTCCTGATCAAGATTTTGTCGTTTTGCTTTACTCCATGTAGGAAAGTCACAGTGGAGTTCTCAGCTGTTACTGTTAATCCCTATATCACCCTTCAGCCTCTTGAAGATAAATGCAGAAGACATTGGTTAAAGTAACTTTGTAAAGTGATTACAGGAGAGGTTGTTGTGGTTAATGACGCATCTCAAGTTTAAGGGGAGGACAAAAGAGGTAGGACTGTGCCAGCTGGCAGACATGTGTCCCCTTTCATCTGGCTATAAGGTCTGTCATTAGTATACGCTGTGTCAGCATAACCAGTGCACAGAGGCAGAGATGCATGGCTTATATACATATTAGAACACACACATCAGGGGTGTATGTAACTTTCTAGCCAGCTGATGCCAGCATAAAAAAGGAAACAGAGAGAATGCCATGAAATCAAACACACCTGAATATTTGTGAATGTCACTCAAAGACACAGTGGGTGATGTAGTCATGCAGGGTCATGAATATGGAGGCATGCAGCTGAAATCTAATCACATTCGCAGTTGGGAAAAACAGTACTGTTACAGCTGTTTTGAAGTTTGAGAGAAAGAGACAAAAAGAGGAATATATATTTATATTTCTTGTACAAAAATAATCTGAAAGAGAAAACTATCAGGCATTAAAAGAGTGTATGCTCATATACAAACTGCACAAAATGTACATTTTACAATATATATATATATTTTTTTATAGATTATAATAATATGGTTTTTCAATTTCACTATATGACTCGATGGAAGGGAAACGAATGGGAAGCATACAGGTAAGGTTTGAGGGCAGGTCCACATTCTCTCTCCATCATTATAACTTTCAATGTGTGGCCCATCAACTTAATTTGACACCACAAAGGGATTGGCATAACACACACACGCCACTGACACGCAGTGTTAAACTCACAGGGTGAAGTTCTCCTCCAGGTAGCAGCGATTCCTCAGTAGCCCCGCCCACAGCTGCACGCCGATGATGCCAAAGATGAAGAAGACGAAGAAGCAGAGCAGCAGCACATTGCCTAGCATGGGTAGAGTGTCTAGCAGCAGGTTCACCAGGATACGCATACCTGTGTGTTGCAGCAGGTCAATCAATCAATGATAGATTATCACAGGCTTACGCCATTGATGAGGAAATACAACATATAGATTGCTCCTGTAGGTCTATTCCAAGTAAACCTACAGTTACATTGAAATTGATTCTAACAATCTCTGTTTATGGAATGTTGTAAGTACGTATTACCAATACTACTTCATTAAAAGCATCGGTGATTTTACACTACTAAATTGTTTAGCCAAATATGTTTTGAAGGAACCTACCTCCTTGACTGGAAAGAGTCAAGGAGGTGCTTCATTCTTTTACCACACAGAGGTCATAAAGAAGGTGGTTGGGTCGGATGATGGGCACACAAAAAGCAGGACATTGATCACATCCTGATTCCAGCATGAGGTAAGGTTTAGAAGTCCTGTTTTTGGTTAAATATTTCAAAAAGTAAGCTTGACTTTTTTAACCAAGACCAGCATCATTCACCTAACCTTTGCCTAGTCCTTTGATTTCTCTTAACATGACCATAGAAGACACCAATCATGCTTTAGTAGCAGATTTTGCAGAGAGAAAAAATGTCATATGTTAGTCAGTGGATATTTTCTCCCCCCGTTTTCTGACTACCTCTTCACTGTTAACTGTCCAATGAAGGAGAAAATGTCAACAACAATCTACAAAAATAAATAATAATCCTCAATATGTTGATAAAAAGTGTAATCCGCGTGGTATTACATTCTCTTTAAAACATATTTGCTGTTGCAATTTAGTAGAAATGAAACGTAACTTTGAATAGACAGAATTGTATAAAAGCCTACCCAACATTTTTAGGCACTTGTTTGAAATCTGCTAATGAGAGCAAAGTGATTTGAAAGCACATACAGTATGCAAACTACTTTACAGTCCACCCCATGAACAAACAAGGGTAACCAGGCTACATGAGGTCTCATTCATGATTAGATGAACCCTAATTGCAGAAACACAAGCTTGTCGCCTGTCGAAAAATTATGACCTCATCCCCTATGGGCCCCATCCTGCAGAGATGACATATTGTTATAATGACAGCTGATTGGATTAAGAAGAGAGAGAGAGAGGTGAAACCCACTGATGAGATCACAGCCACCCCGTACTGACACCTGAGAGAGGTGTGTGTGTGTGTGTGTCTGTGTGTGTGTTTGTGTGTGTGTGTGTTTTGGTGTTACTATGAGTGTGACTATGTTTATATCTCTACTTATCTGATGTGTGTGTGTATGTGTGTGTGTGTTTTTCAGTGCCATACTGCGATTCATGAATAACAACTCGACAGTAGGTTAATGTGTCGTCAGCACAACAGTGCATCTAACCTGCCAACAGACTGAATGACAGGAGAGAAGCTGAGAGAGAGAGAGAGAGAGAAGAGAGAGAGAAGAAGGAGAAAGAGAGAGAGAGAGAGAAAGTGATGATGACGATGTACACACATGCAGACAATATTTACAAGAATTCAAATACTTTAAGTGCTAATCAATGCTGTCACTCCCTTTTGATTTTTACTACATCTAGATCAGTGATTATGTGCCCATTTAAAATGTGTGTGCTCATGTTTAGAGGCTCATTTATCAAGTCAGCATACAGTGTGTATCTGCATGTGTACAATAATTGATTTTGAAAAAAAAAAATTTCAGCCAATGTAATGAGTTATCAAAGCGCAATATCCACCTTATGCCAAATAATTTATTTTATGAAGGAGAAGTTCCCTTCTGACATTGGCCAATCTCCTTGTAGAGAAAGAAGTTGTGAATAACACATTGACTTCAACGAGTCAATCTTGGATTAGAAAGTAATAAAGCAATGAAACGGAAATTTGGGAATCCATGAAAATTCTGTCTTAATTTTCTTTTCTTTTTTTGAGGTGAATGGTCTCGTCTACTGGTATTAAATGGAGAGCAGTAGCATTGCTGGTGTGCATGGGTCTCTGGTGGCGGCTGGAGGCGAGTCTAAATGTGTTTGTTCCCCAGGGTCCTTATCATTAGGCCACTGTTCCATTAGGCCTAATTGGGTGAAGAGAGGGAAAGACAGATGGAGGGGAAGAGAGGGAGAACAAGAATGAGACACAACCCGAGGGTGTGCCAAAACAATACGAGGGCCAAAATAGGAAAGAAAGTAGGAAAGAACGAAAGAACAAAAAAAAGAGAAAAAGGTGCATGCAAACAAAAGACAAATATTAAAGGGAATGGAAGCATACAAACGTAACCAGATAGAAAAGAAACTGTATGGTATCATACAAATCAATCTTTTTCTCAGCTTTTTATGCTTTGCCTCCTTTTTTTTTGTCATTCTCTCGCATCTTCACTACCTGCCTCCATCTCTCTCCCCTCCTGGTGACTGTACCAGTTTGCCAGCTCCTGCGGTTCCCAGATAAAGATGGATGCCTCCCCTAGCGCCACAATGGAAACACATTTACAGCTATCTGCCTGTGCTATTTATTAAACCACAAGGGTTCTCTTCTCTTTCCTTCCTCCGAACACTAGTTTCTATAGTGTTTGGTTGTTTAGCACTCCCACTATCTCACACCAATTTCACCAAAAAGTATGTCTAACACAACAGCACACACGCACACACAGCACAGGACTGATCGCTGTCATTTTGTTGGAGGGTTACAAATTGAGGTGTGTGAGGGGTCAGAAAGTGCTCATGCTCCCTGTGTACTCCCAGGGTGCTCTGTGGGCAAAGTAATGATCCAACAAAACAAGTAAAAAATAGCTCTGTCCCCATGCTTCCTAATGCCAAATGGGGTCAAGGAGAGAGGACAAAATCAGGCTACCACATGCAGCTTACCGTTCACAACGTAAACAATAACGGTATGCACACATCACACACACACAGACAATTACAATATGACCAAATATGATAATAAGAGAAACTATGAGTAGGCTCATGTAAACACACACACATATATATATGCATGAATATGCAACCATGCACATGCTAACAAACTCATAGATTCATGCTGATGTATAATCATCTCTAGAAAGCAGATTTGTTTACAATCTGTACACTTGAGACACTTTGCCCACTCTACTGCATTACACTTCAAACCACTTGAAGCGTAATGCAGTTAACATGTATACTATCTGAGTGCTGCTGCTGTGGCCGTCTAAAATATTGGGCTGAGTAGGATGGCTCCACCTGAAGGGTAACTTGTACTTTGGGAATGCGTGGGAAATTAAAATCAATTCGGGCACTGAAGACAGGATGCTTTTTCAGTTACGGTAATTACACTAAATACGAAGAATCTCCCATGATTGGACACACAGCAAAATCAGTATTTGCGTAGAGAAAAAAAACATAATTTTTGATGTGTGTGTGTTTAAAAAGGTCTAAATTAAAAGAAAAAGAAAAGAGAGAAATATTTTCACAGCTGGGTGTTGAAAGCAGCAGAGAAGCAAAACTAATATATTAGCTGAAAAGGTAATATAATTGGAGAAAAATAAACATAAAAAAGGCTTTTGATGTGTGCTTGTTGAAATAACACAAAGGAAGCTTGTGGACAAAAGTGTTGTAACAGTCCACACCTGCAGTCTGAAGGCCCTGCGTAGCCAGAGAGCATCTCACAAGCAGACTCAAACACATCCACTCTAGCTGCTCATCTCTCGCCGTGAATTATTATTTTTTTTTTTCTGATCAGTAACTAGATAGCTTTCTTTTTCCTACAGTATCTGTCCCCAGTGCCCAAACTGAATTAGGCAACAGGGCTTTCATGCAATCAGCTCCATCTGCTGCAGACTCTTTTCATGATTATTTGGAAGAGACGGCCTCTCTCAGTGACTTTAAAATATTGAGGAAAAGTTTGGTAACACTTTACTTGAAGGTATCGACATAATCGTGACATGACACTGTCATAACTATGACATGACACTGTCATGAACGTGTCATAAACGCTATAAACATGTCATTAAGTGTCATTCGGTTTTTGTCATGACAAGCTGACATTACATTTGTTTGGGATGTCTTTGTAATGACAACTTGACATTAACCAGGATGACATTACCAGAGGATGTCTTTGTCATGACAAGTTGACATAATGTCATCCTGTTTAATGTCAAGTTGTCTTAATAAGGACACTCCAAAGAAATGTAATGTCAAGTTGTCATTACAAATACATCTTCTGGTAATGTCATCCTGGTTAATGTCAAGTTGTCATTACAAAGATATCCCAAACTAATTTAATGTCAAGTTGTCATGACCAAACAACTTCTGGTAATGCCACTTTGATTAATGTCAAGTTGTCATAATCAAGACAACCAAAACAATGTCAACTTGTCATGACAAAAACCGAATGACACTTAATGACAGAAGTCATAAACGTTTATGACTTGTTTATAACGTTTATGACGCGTTCATGACAGTGTCATGTCATAGTTATGACAGTGTCCTGTCACGATTATGTCGATACCTTCAAGTAAAGTGTTACCAAAAATGTTTCAGTGGACATGCTTTGTTTAGCCATGTGGTCCTTATCTGAACTGGACTGAACCAAAGTTTTCTGTTCAAGAGTGTGTGTCATAAGCAAAACATTTAAGTCATTTACATGAAAAAAATCTCATAAAGCATGCATTTTTTTATATCAACGGAAAATTGGTTTTGTTTTTAAGATTACTCACTACTTGCTACTAGTATCTGAAACTTCATTACCCACAATTAGCATGCACTGCTAATGCTTGGCTCACTGCTAAAGTGTTGGAACTAAGTGATCAGATCAGTCGGAACATAGCTTGGGCAGGCTAATTGGTGCTTACAATTATAAAGAGTTGCCTGTTAGGGCAGCAGGACAAAGAAATCAATAGGAGTTAAAAGTTTGACCAAGAACTAAGTTTTAGATGAAAGGAACAGGGTTATGGTCACGGACTGATCAGTGGAGCAGCATTAATAGATGGTTTGTAAATCTGATAGAGCTGTGACTCAGGGCCTGAGCGGGCTGTGTGATTAAGCATAAGATGAATGTTTAATGATGCCCGTGGGGAACAGGTGGCATGCGGGTGCACAAAAAAAGCTAGAGATGAAATACATATACATGAATTTTCATGCAGATGCATTTGTGCTTTATGTGGACTGACTGACACACAGGAGCACAAAGACAAGCTACAAGCACAGACAATCATTGTCACATTAAAGTGCACTTTTGCGCAAACAAATGCACAAACAAAAAATGGAAATGCTCTCACTTGGCACTCTGTTGATGGCTTTGAGTGGCCGAAGGACCCGCACTGTCCGAATGGCCGACAGGTTGATGTTCTGCAGGTCCAGTGAGTACTCTACCATCCTGGATAAACGGACAGAGAGGGAGAGAGAAGGAAAGGCAGAAAACAGAGAGAAAGAGAATATCATTTAGCCTAACCTTTCTGTTGTTGCCTGGGTGAGCTACTTCTTCACAATATGACAAAAAAAATGATTACCACGGCACCAGCTGGACCAGAGACCTCTGCTCATGATACAACATCAATGGTCATTCTTTGAGCTAGTCACAACTGTCCCCTCCCAGAGCTGTGGGAGCTTCAACAGCATGGGAAATTTCTACTGCAAAGAGTGTTGCAACACTCAAGAGAAAGAGGCGAGGGGATAAAGTGACAAAGCATCAAAAGGGGAGAATTACATGAAAGGGAGGTGAGGAAGAGAAAGGGAGAGCAGGAAAAGAGGGATTCATTCTATTCTAAGTGTTGCCTGCAGGATGTTGTGGCTCATTCAGAGCCTGGCATCTGTTAGCAAGTCATTTCCACAGCATGGCTAAGCTGTTTGTGCCCCAAAACCCAAACCACTTTCACAGGAGAATGGCCATGTGTGTATGCTGTGTGTGTGTGTGTGTGTGTGTGTGTGTGTGTGTGTGTGTGCGTGCATGCGTGTGTGTTTGAATTTAGAATTTACACTTATATTACCAGGCTGTTATCATCAACATATAGATAGTTCAAGTGAGTGAGTTTTTACAGTATATGTGTTTTGGATAAGTGCCACTGTGTGCATGTAGTGCAAATGGTATACATTTTGTAATAGTTTTTAAGCGTGTCTGTGCACAGAATTGATGTGCCCAGGGCTACAGCAGTGTTGGGACAGCATGATACCAACAGCAGCAGCAGCACCTCAAGCTAATAACACCCAAAGCGCATCCACTGGCTTTGACAAAACAAGCTCACTGTCTCTCACATACACAGACTTGTGGACCATGTCATTTACAATAATGTGATACTTTATTAATCCCACGGGGAAATTCTTTTCATTTGCCCTTCACCACGGTGCAGAGTCACCAACAGAGTAACACCCCAGCTCCCACTTGAGTAACATACTTGTTATGACAAGCGGGTTGAACTGCCACTTAGCTGACAGGCAGTTCTTCATATTTAAATTAAATATCTCAAATAAATTTGGGTGGGTTTTTGGGTGAAATGCTTACTCCTTCTGGACTTGCAACAGCCTTTTTTTGTTTGTACTGTAAAGCTTACAAGCCCCGCACGTTACGAGTTTGTAGAGGCACGTTGCAGACCTATCTTCTTTAGTGGTGTAGTCGGAAGTACAAAGTCACAGTATAGTGAAGAGCAACAGTTGTTTCTATTACAACCTGCCTCAGACATCATAGTATCTGTGGTAGCTGTACTGATTAGATTTGGGCTGCTGAACAGAAGGCTAAAATGTCAAAAGGGAGTTTTGATAGAATTAAAACACAATGTTTAGTGAGCTCAGGGGCAAAACAACTGGATTGTTTTAATGTTGCTTGATTAGATTACAGGGTGAGAAATAATCTATTAGATAGATGTCACCCACAAAAGCATAAACAATCCCATGGATGCACATGGATTATTTTGTTAGTGATCCAAAAGCATTTGGAAAAGAGAGCATTTGGAAAATGTGAAAGAGAGAACAGGAGATCACAGATGTTCCTGCACGTGTGTGGTTGTTTAAACATGTGTCTTTGTGTGTGCATGCGCACCGTGTGTGTGCATGTGTGTATATGTGTGTGCGTTCTATAGAAGTATCTCTTTCTGTACACATCAATCAGGCCGCTGTGTTTGGGAGGGTAATTAGTGGACTGCCGGAAGCGTCCTTTTTATGATTGTTCTCTATTTTCCACATTCCTTTTTTTTGCTTGTGACGCCTTCATCTCGTTCATGCTTTTATGTGAGAGTGTGTGTGTGTGCATGTTTATATCGATATGAAAAGCAGAGCTTTAAGAGGAAACCCAGAGTAGACCATGTGAGAAGAGTTCAGAGGCACATTTGACATTAGAGACAAGGAAAATAAAAAAATAAAAAGCATCTTGAATCGAGACATGTAAAATCTGTAGTGATTTAACTGTCAAATTAACAACACGCACCAAAGTTACCATCGAAGTTGAAGTTCAGCGTCAAGAAAGTAGTTTTCCTGCATAATTTACATAAAATCAACAATCTTGCTTTTAACAGCTATAAGAAATATAAGAAACTGTGAGTTTGAAAAAATACAGTCAATATCAGTCAGTCCAGCTCAGAGTGAGAAAGTAAATTTTTTTTTGACCTGATACAGTTTGTTTTCAACCTATCAAAGGCATACATTAGAATAAATATGGAAGGCATGACTGATTTTTTGTAAAAAGGGTCAGGCTTCATCCCTGGATAAAAAAATCTCAGCGGACACACGCACGGAAACATGTTGCAATATTTCCGTTGTCACTGCAAATACCAGACAGGCTAGGAAGAATAAATTTCAGCGTAGTGGATTAGGCTAGAACAAAATATGCAGTATAGAAAATAAAGGAGACTATGAGTGGCAGGGTTATGAAGCAAAAGCACAAAAACCCCCGTAGAGCCTGTCTGGACGAAAGCCTGGTCTGTATGGGGTCTGAAGGGGAGATGACAAGGGAAGATGTTCATCCAAGCATGTGAAAAAGAGCAACGAGGGAGGGCAAGAGAAGGAGGTGGTGCCTGTGGGTAACAGACATGGAGCTCATAGCAGACTGTCGGCTGTGATTTGGCCTGGCAAGTTTGGCAATGCCCTCTGCAATTAGCCTAGACGCTAATCTAATGGATGCTGCCAAGAGGCAAACGAAGACGTTCACACAAACGCATACACAGACACGCAAGGACGCGGATTAAACAACTCAAAAGGCATACGATGACAGACTGTAATCTCTGCGTGTAATTCTGTGCCACCAACACGCACAAACACACACTATAAGCATCCATGAGCATCCACTGGGAATTAAGTGATTCAGCTCAAATAAAGATGAATGTCCCTCCAGCTAACCTGGTAAGTCTGTTGCTCTACCTTTCTGTGTGCTATTATACAAGCCTCTCTCTCTCTCTCTCTCTCTCTCTCTGGCTCTCTCTCTCTCTCACACACACACACACACACACACACACACACACACACACATAGGTTTGCTTTATCGCCCATGTCTGAGCCTCTCATTTCACTTCGTTCAGAGCAGGTGTTTGAGCAGGTGTGTTTGCTTTTGTTTTGTTACCATGCATCCATCTAGTGTGTGTGTGTATGTGTGTGTGTGTGTGTCACACGGTTCCAGCCTATGTGAAGGGCATTTCATAAGAGCAATCCAAACTTATGCAATACCTTACACAATATATAACTATGCATCCGTATATTCTTGTGGGCAGCCGTTATGGATCTTTTGGCAGTGGGTGTCTCGGGAAAAAACTTGGGTTTAAATGACCAGTTTCCGTCGTTCATTCCCTCATTTCTTTCCTTCTTCCCGTCTGCCTAATAAACCTTTTTTACTTCCAATGTAAACATATGTGCTTGTCCAAAACAAACCTTGTGCCATCTACTCACCAAGTGTTAATTAATGTGGAAAAGATTCAAAATAAAACAGACAAATGACAGCATGCTTTACCCAAGTGAATACCCAATACTGTATCATGCCCAGTCTTCTGTTATACTGTAGTGTCTGTGGCAGTGGACCAGAGGTTGCTGCCTTATGGTTGCATTCTCAGAGGACACCCCACACATGCCCCATTGACTGTCACAGTGTTGCAATTGCAATGAGTCTTCTGGTCGAATGTCTCCAAGGCTTAAAGAACATGCTTCATGAGATCGCTTCTATACTGTTAAAATGTTGACTGTACCTTAACATGAAACTGGTTCCAATTAAGCAAAATACCAAGTTGCATATAAGCAAATCATTTATTGTGCAAAAGTATAATTTTGAAAAGAATCATAACGTTTTTAACATTGGTTAATGAATAAACGATTATTATTTTAAATCCTGGACTTGTACTTGAACTTAACCGACATGAAAATTAGTGGACTATTTGTCTATCTGGTCTATTTAGTGTTCACACTGACATTTTACAAAGGAGTTGTAAACATGAAGTCACATGGACTGACAGGTTACTCATTCATTAGACAGTGTTGGTGACCTGTCATCCTGCATCATCAGCGCTACACAGACCCGCAAAATGAAAATGTCTGGAGTGACTGAAAATCATGCTGCACTTAACAGCACTTGACGGCTTTATTAATCTTTTTTGGTTTGGTTAGGTTCGCCCAGACTTTGTGGGATTTTGTGTCTCTGTAACAATGTCACACTACTTCCTCCTTTGTTCTTCCGTCCTTCTTGTACTTCCTCCTGTTTTTGTCATTTGCTGAAACGATTGATACTCTCCTTCATCGGAGGACAGAATGTTGTAGTCCAAACCTTTATGTAACAACTTTCACAACCAGTCAAAAGTATCCACACGAAATGGGAAGCCACAGTCATACAGACTTAGAAAAGTGCCATACTAGTGAAACCCTCACTATGGACGCCATACTATTACTGTAAACCCAGATTCAAGTACAAGTGAACTAATTCAGTCATGAACTTTAATGATATTATCATTGGTGTTTATGATAGCATGCAACAAACAAAACAAGAATTATTTTACTCTCTATTTAGCCTTGATTTCGAGAGCAAATGCTGCTTGAGTACCTTAATGTCACTTAAACAACACACAAGCAACACACAAGCTTTATCAGAAGTAAAATGAATGCTAGCATTATTGCTTACCCAGCCATGACGATAAAGAAGTCCAGCCTGTTCCAGGTGTCTCCCAGGTAACAGCGGCGGCCAAAGATCCCAAGAGCCACCATCTTTACCACCATCTCCAACGCAAAGAAGATGTAGATGAATGCATCAAAGGCCTACGAGAAGATAAAGAGAGATAAAGATGGAGGGAAGTGAGATGCATTCAATACATTTGGCTTGAAATACATTAGTAGGCCCAAGCTGCTGTCAAACCTCTATCTTCGTCTTTTCTCCCAAACTCAGTTTCTTAGTGAGAAAGGAGCACTTGACATTTCTGGTGAGGAAAAAAGGATCTGGATATATTTTTAAAGCACTCCTCAGCTGTTAACAGTAGACCTGCTGGAAAAGAAGAACTATTGAGAGATTGAGAGACTGAGAAACCAAATGGCACACGTGCCCTGAAGCATACATGCACGCTTCTCAAACCTTAAGTGATTTTTTGGGGTCTGCCCCGTGTCTATTCAAATACCTCAAACACAGTCTATGGCCTATTTTCCACCTTTCAAAGGCAATTTTGATACTTTTTAAGAGTGGCAAGTTCACACTCCACAGCAGATTCATTAAAGCTCACCTGTCAAATAAGTTATTTTCCATCCATTTTCCACCACAAATTATTATCTGTTTTAATTATTATCTGTTTTCAAATTATTATATTTGATTATAGTATTGTACTTTGCTACATTTTAAATCACATCTGTTACTGAGTAAAAAAAAAGTAAATGAAAAAGGTCTCTAATGTTGCTATGGCAAAGTATCTGTCAACAAACGCAATATGGCTTTGTGTCCAAAAGAATGTGATTTAATTAAATAAGTATAATAAGTATAAATAAAATATTAAATACGGGGTAGAAAAAAGCTATATCCTCCCCGCTGTTAAAAAGTAACTAAGTAACTTTTACTCAGAGTAAATCTTAAATGAGCTACTTTTTACTTTTACCTGGGTAGATATTTATGCAGAAATTGTACTTGTACTTCAGTAAAAGTTCATCAAAGTAATAGTACTTTTAGTTAAGTAGAATTTTTTTTTTTTCTCTGTCCACCTCTGTTCATGACTGATGTGCTGTGTTTGTATGTGCTCTGAAAACATGGGTGTCTATTCCTTGAACAATGTTTTCTGTTAACATTGTAATTTTAATGGCTTAAAAGAGCTAAATGTGCGTTTGTGTGCACTGAGAAGAATATGTGTCTGTACCAATGTAATAGCGCACAAAACATATGGTGCCCAATGTGAAGCAACCCACGCTGCAATACTTAAATCACAAGGGAAGTAAGAAGTGAAGGGGATAAAGAAAGTGAGGTCAAACCTGAGAGAAAACAAAGATGAAGAGAGAAGAGACAGATGAGCTCATATCTCTGCCGTGTCCTGCTTGCATTATTATGTTCATATTGACTAGCTAAACCTCACTATTGTATTTTCGGAACAAAACTCTTCCCCAATGCTTTGCCCTAGGCTGTGTGACTGTGTTTGCTGCCTTGTTACATATTCCTACTACATATAACTCAAGCTGCTACCCTTTTGACACAGGGACTTCTAAGGCCTGGAAATTCAAAAAAGCAATGAAGCTGCATGAAGCTGCATGGCTGCTTGTTCATAAGTCATTGGTCATAATTTGATTTTAAATGATGACAAGCCTTTTTGTTTGTTCCAAACCTGTCATCCATCCCCAAACTGCGCACAAAAGCACACACACGCCTACACTATTCCAAATGAGATACTATTTTTGATTCTGCTTGCTGACCAAACCACCAAACATCTACAGATAAGGTAGCATCTTAGGCTGGTTAGAGACTCAGGGCACATGCAAAGTATAAGCCAACCTTACTAACATAATCAAATATAATCTTTATTAAATGCTGAATACATACAGATTTTCAAAGATCACAAGAACTTTCCAACTAAATGCTCTCCGCTGCTGAAGTTTAGTAAGTTCATATGCCCTGGGTGAAGAGTTTGTGCACTCAAAAAATAAGATGGTACAAACCATTACAGCTGCTGCAATGGAAAAACTATTTTCCACAAGTACTTTAAGGTTATTACTTTTTCTGGCTTTCAGGCAGAAGTTAAATGACAAACTAGAGACTCAAAAATAACCCTCAGCAAGCTAGAAAACACTAATATGTGGTACATCTGGACAACCAGGTGAAATACGCATCAATTGAAGAAAAGATTATTTTTTCGAACTCAGCATTGAACAAGAATTGCACAATGGTGTTTGCAGCTTTGGACCACATTAAATGAGATAAATGGTGTGTGAAATGTTGTGGATGCATTCATGTTCCAGCACTAGCAGGTTGTTTTGTCCAAGTCAGAAATAGCGAGAAACAGAAACAGCTATCTACAGTATTCCCTTTTTCGACACGCGTGGACTGTCTGTACCATTTGTTATTTATAGGGATAAAAATATTGAAAGGCCGAGAAGGAAATGAGCTGGGGCAAATTCGTGCCAATGTGTGTGAAGATAAGCGTGCACGTGAGTGCACAAGACTGTGAATGTATAAATCTGTGTTTTTTGTGTGTGTATATATATATGTGGGCATGCCTTGAAATGCATTTAAAAGCTTTTAAATATGTGTCCCACCCCTCATTCTCACACACACACACACACACACACACAGAGCTTGCAGCATGCAATGGGAAGGACGAGAAGATCTGTCTCACATGCTGTTTAAATGATGTTTCGATAAATAATGCAGCCTGAATGCTTCACATGTAATCCAACGTTGACTGCACCAGTTGGATCCCAGCCATGCTCTGCGCTTAGTGAAAGGGGAATGAATTCGTTTGCCACTACCAGTAGTGTCCTCTTAGGTCAGTCTATCAGGTTTTATCCCCAACATGATTTTTAAAGACGGTGAGGCTGTCTTGTGATGGGCTTGTTCATGATTTGAAAAAGGAGCTAGAGTTGAAGCTACTGTATCTCATATGGTATCCCTGTGCTACTTATACGGCAGGATGAAAGGATGTGGTTAAGATGATCATCAGGATTGTGATGGTGGACTATTTACAATAAAATAATGTTTGTGTCTTACTTTACTTGTGAAGTGAGTGAATGACAATATAATCAGTGAATCAATCCAAAGGCACCATGCAGACAAATGTTAATTTCACACTCACTGACAAAGGTGCGTTTTCTGAACATTTTAAGTTTGAACAGGTGCTGATGTGATGGTACAATGAGTCCTGTCCAATTCTCATCAATTTGTGGTAGAAAAACAACTCTCCATTTGCGTGAGATGACTATGCAAATACATACATGATTTAAATTGGTCCAAAGACGGCTGCAGAGGACCACCACCTCCGTACATGAGGTACAGTTTTAATCCTCAACTGCAGCTTCTGGCTGTGAACTTAGTTATTTCTTGGCCATGCAGAGAGTTTCTGTTTTATGTACCGAGGTGTTGAGAGAACTGCCTCTAAAACCTTTTAGTGCTCCCCAAAGCAGTGAAAAGATTGGCAGCAATATGTTTTTCAATAAACAATGTCCAAGTTACTTCAGATACTCAACTATGCTTGTTTGTCAGGGGGACAATTTCTTCCTGTAATTATTTTCATTTAAAACTAAATTATCAATCACAGTCCGGTGTCACATAGTCTGGCTAAATAAAGGAATAGTTTGACATTTTTGGAAAATACAGTTATTTGCTTTTTGCAAGAGTTACAAGTGAACATTTAAATCACACTCACATTTGTATGGTAAATATGAATCTACTGCCAGCAGCCAGTTAGCTTAGCTTAGTGCAACAACAAAAAGAGGAAACAGGTCCCCTCTTCACTCGAGATTCTGAAGCCCTGAGGTCCAGGGCTCTTGATCTCAATGTAACCCCTGTATACAGATATCTGAACAGATCCTGGGGTAACGCATTTATTGTTTATGGCTGCTACTTTGTCCGTCTCTTTCTTCCAGAAAGTGAGGTGGGTATACTGCATTTCACAGAGGGCCAGAGAAGCATGTTAGGGCCACTCTAAAACAATCCAAGCTCTGTCAGCAAAATCCGCCCTGTTACCATTAGCAACCACCAGAACAGGACCCCTCACACTACCTGGGGAGACACTATGCTTGTTAGAGAGACAAAGGATGGAGGATGTGAGAGAGAGAGAGAGAGGGAGAGAGTGAGTGAGTGAGTGTGTAGGATGGGGGAATGGGAACATAGGGAGGAGTAAAGATGGCATTGGAAGGAGAGGAAGGAGGAGGAAGAGAGCTAGTGGAGCAGGGAGATGTGTTGCACAGTTTTAAAACTGCAGTGAATGCTTATTTCTAATCTCTGCACAATGAGGAGAAAATCCGATGAGATAAATAAACCTATTAAAGTTTGGTCTGGGGGCTTTATTTGATATCATAATCCACTCTAATGTGCTGTAGGCAAGCGAGACACGGCAGTGCAATCAGTCAACAGAGCAACCGGCAAACCAAGAGCACACACCTCGCTGAAAAAACAACAACAAGCAAAGCATGTGAGGCAGAATAAGGTCGTCCTTGTCACACCTAAATTGAGCCTGTCAATTTTACTTCGATGAAAAGCAATAACGACCCCGGAGGAACACACCAAAGCCTCAGCCAGTTGGCAAATTACATTAGGAACACAGAACCCACATCAGCTCTATACGGCTTACAAGCAAAAACAAAAGGACAATATTTGCAAATGGCAAAGAAATACAATAAAATAATCTGTGTTCTAACATAAGGATATCTCAATCTGTTACTACTAACTCCTTTAGTCAACCATGACCTGTTACAGGATCAGTCAAGTCCACAAGCAATGTGAAGGCAAGACCACGAATACATGGATCCACAAAGATTTTGCTTCATGATGATCATCTTGAGAGGGAAGCGCCCATTCAGTCAGGAACACCCCTGTTGGAGCCAAAAGTGTGATTTTGATATTAACTTTTATTTTGGTAAATTGTGCATAGATGAAGTGACAATTGCAGTAAACTAGGCTTGATGTAAATTGGTAATTTGTGTTAATTGATCTTGATGCGTGGCATATCGTCACAGCCTTTTGACAATCAGCTGATTGAGGTAGTGATTGCTTCAGCTGGTGTATAAAAGCCAGGAGCTGTCATTCAGTTAGCTACCTTTTGTTTGTAGCCATACGGTTTTTTGACCGCTGTTTCAAGCACTACACAGAATGTGATTGAGTTGAAGTTGATTTTTTTGTTTATTTTGGCTCTGCTGTCACTGCTTGTATGCCGTCTGGTAAGGACAGTTCATTTATTCTGTGGAAAAGACAAAATCACGTATCAAATTGAAGTTTGAGTGATAAGGAAAAAATAAACGTGAAAACAAAAGGAAAACTGTTGAGTCATTGTGAGTCTTGTTTAAGCGCGTCGACCACGGCACATTCCAAAGGTCAAAAAAGGGAACAAAAACGTCAGATGGTTGCTCCCGCAACCCTGTCATAGATGTTTAACAATTTATTGCAACGAATGGAAATGCAGTTGGTGCTGAAGGCTCTGCTCTTGATAATGCTCCCTGGACCAGCCAAGCAGCATGCTAAGCTGAAAGATGATGCACCATGCAGAAACCCCCCTTGGTTAAAAAAAATTAAAGTGAGCCAAAAGAAAGGAAATTGAAAACCATTTTAAACTTTGAGTCATGTTAGGACTCTGAACTAGGAAGGGGGAGGCTGGGGTGGTGGAGGCAAAGCGTTGCCAGCAGCAGCAGCAGCAGCAGCGAGTGAAGCAGCGTCTGTGTAGCAGGGAGTCAAATTTAAAAGGGCCGCCTTGATGTGAGAATGGCTGCGATTGTGTCTGAGAGGAATGATAATTCAATCAGTGGGCGTATGACTTCCGTGTCCTGCATGAACTAACTCTAAGCTTAATTTATGTTAAAGGGATATGCCACCATTTGTTGAAATAGGGCTTATCACGGTCTCCCCTAGCTGTAGATAGGTGGGCCATCACATTTTTTGTGCATGCATTGTTTTAGTCCGGTGCAACACCGGCAGCGCCGCCGCTAGTTAGCTTAGCGTAGTGAATGGAATCCTATGTTGCCGGTTAGCATGTTGTGAGTAAAAGTGAGCCAACAAAAGACAAAAAAACAACCTAATTACTTGCACTGAGACAAAAAATGCGTTGGCCCGCCTATCTACAGCCAGGGTAGACCGTGATAAGCCCTATTTCAACATTTCAACAAACGGTGGCGTATTCCTTTTAAAAACCTCAATAATTCTGGAGAATAACCATGTTAAAACTCATCTCATGGGGCCGGCTGTACACAGTGCAGCGGTAAATGTCTGCATTGATTAACCAGTTTCTATGCAGATCAAAAAGCCTCATCAGGAGAGATAGTGGTTCAAACAATAAATTGCAGCAGAAGTAGAATTGAAGTCTGTGGGTGAAACTTTCTCGGCTGTGGCTGCTGGCACTTGTCTCCACAAGTGTATTCTCATCACGAAGTGACAAAATCACACGTGGGCTCCACAAGACTACAGTACATTAAAACAAACTTAAGTCCCAATTCCCTTTTCAGAGAGCAGGAGAAAATATAAAGCATCCAGAAGGGAAATATTCCAGCTGCAGTGTTTGTCTGCATCGCAGCTTGAGGAAAAGTGACAAGAGGAGTGTTGAGCTGCTCGGAGTTTATGTCAAATAATTGATCGTTTTGTTTTCTCTTCATTAGTGCGCTGACATGTTGTCCTTACACACAGGACAGGCTCAAACACAAACACACAGAGGGCCACCTTACCTGCAGTATCTGGCAGCGGTCCGAGGTGCAGTCGATGTTCTCACAGGGCTGGTACATGCCCAGTGTCACACAGTTGAGCAGGATCACCATGATGCTAATCCTCTCGAACCACGTATTAACAGGACCGGGGTTAAGGAGCATAGCAGCTGAGGAGAAATACACAGCCATACACACTGAGCTGTACGGATGGATAGATGCACACGTCTGTCTCAAATCAAACACAATACGTATGGTTTTAATTATACATCAATGTTATGAATATAACATATATTGGATGTGAGTGATGGGGATTACATTTGCTGGAACGTAAAGCAGTTTTATGTATAGATGGGAAATCTGCATTTTGTGCACTCATACTGTGATACCGTCAATTCTGCTGCTGTAAAAAACAGCATAAGAAAAAAAATAAACATCTCTCCATCACCTGGCTCCTGGATTGGCTCTAAATCAGTTTGTCTCTTTTCCTTCTTTATCTTATTGTTTAAATCTTGAATCAGTTCTGTACTTTCTCCATGTTTCACTCCTAACACTATATCGTGTGTTTCTTCACATCTCTCTCCTCGTCCATTCAGCCACTCTCTGGGAATAAAAAAAAAAGCCTGTTTTAACAGATCCCCAACCTAAAATACCTTTAAACTCACTTACTCATAACTGGCTATTTACTCTGTGGTCTTTTATTTGACAGATTATAATGTAATGTAGCACATTTAAGAGTGTCTGTAACTTCCAAACTCTGATACGCTCCTCTGTCCCATTAAAGCGGCCTAATGCCGGCAAGCTTTAGCGCATGGGGTGCGTTTGTTTTAACTCCCACGTAGACCGAGTGGGTGGTTGGTTGTCTTAGTGTTAATAGGATACAGTGGTCCGGTCATGTAGATAATGTCCCAGCAGAGAACAAAGAAACGTGAAAGGTAACCAGCTCCAATACAGCCATTTTTTCATATAAAGGTGCAGAAAAAGTGTCAATTTTGAGAACAATCCTCCCACTCTGAAGCCTGTAATTAATTTAAAACAGATGTTCTATAATCAATACTTTAAAAAATAAAAGGATCCAGTCAATGCAATTGTTATTTTGCTAGCAAACAACTTAAAAGAACTGAATTATTTTATTATCATTGTATTAATATACATAAACTCGTATAATCTATTAATCTGATCTATTATTAAAATGCAAGTATAGGGTTCAAATTTGTGCTATCAATTGTTTTATTAACAACACTAGAATGGCACTTGGAGAGCGCAGACCTCCCAAGGTCCCATTTCCCAAGTTGGGAAATCGATCTCACGACTTTGGTGTGTTCATGAGCATCAGGTTGTAATGTGGAATCAACATGGGCGTTACAAGGATGTGTTATATAATATTGCTCAGAGCGTTTAAGCAACAGGTTGACAGTCCTTTCAAGTATTTGTGACAAATTAGTGACAACGAAGAGTAAAGGTGACCCATAAAATATGATAGGGGAACTCATTTTTGGGATTATTTCAACACCACGTGAATGCAGAACAAACGCCCTATCTCGCAATGTTAACGATGGGGGAAAAAATAATTTGTGTACCCGCCCTGCGATTTGGAGCCGCTCCAAAATTCACTGGGTTCTTCCTTGGCTCATTCTAAACCCTTTCATCAAGTTTCATGAAAATCGGGGCCTGTACTTTTTTTCTGTAATCCTGCTGGCAGACAAACAAACCAACAAACAAACCAACAAACAAACCAACGAACGGACAACTCAAACCAAAAACATAACAGGTATTAACAGATTTTTCACGAATAGAACAGTTTTGTCTGACAGGGGTTTTTGTTCTAACTCTGAATAATACCTTTGGAGAAATATTGTTGCATATTGCCACGCATTTTCTTTAAAAAAAGAAAAATATCTGTCTTAAAATAAAAAAGAGTGTTGCATTGTACCAAAGTATGAACAAGTATAGAAACAGACAGATTCACATCACAAATATCAGCCTAACTGACTCCTCCACAGCATGTACACAACACATGCAAGCTGAGGTCACACAGCCAGTGAGCAATTTATCAATGAAAATGAAGATGAGAAGTATTTTTCCAGCCAAGCTATTTTTGCTAGATGAGTCACTAAATCAGACATGACGGAGTAAATACTATTGCCTGCCAAGGTACAAGACACTTTTTGTGATATTTACTTGAAATGATGAAAGATACAGCAGTATGGGCTCAGATTTCTCAAAATGTCATTAACAATTTCAAAACGGTGTTAATGTAATTCAAATTAAACAGTTTGCTTAAAGGTGCAGTAGGTAAGACTTATAAAACTAACTTTCTGTCATATTTGCTGAAACTGACCCTATGTTCGAGTAGAACTACATGAAGCAGGTAATAAAAAAATAAAAAAAATCCAGCTCCTCTGGCACCACCTACAGCATCCACCGCTCCCTGTTCAGACGCACCAATCAGGGCCGGGGGGTGGGGGGTGTCTAACTGCGTGTCAATCACTGCTCATGCACACGCATTCATTCTCCCTTGTGGGGGGAGAGGCTTAGGAGACCGTTTTGGGCATCAGCGGCAAGGTGGGAGGGACTGAGAAGTTGTCGATGTTCACATCCTGCATCTTCACACTCCTACCTACAGCGCCTTTAAGCTGTTGTTTTTTAATATGTTTGACTTACAACCTGCCACAACTTCACCTTCACACACCTGGTTCACTCCTGCACCATATCTGCTGATGCAAAGACTGCACTACAGCACAGGCCTTCTTTAAGAGTTAATACAAGGTAATTATTGTGTCATTTTAATGCTATGCAAGGAAGAATAAAACCGAAAAGGCGATTTCACATACTAAATTTATACAGTATTATGCGTACAATAGTGGTGTGTATGCGCGTGTATGTGTGTGTGTGTGTGTTATTATCACTGTCAAGCAGTTTAAAAGTCTTTTACAGCTTTTCACTTCTTCCATATCTTAAGCTGTCAGCTTATGTTCTTTTAGTTCTATAGTCCGTCCTCTTAACTCTTATTTTTTTTGTCATTTTGTCTGTATTCGCACAATGAGCTTTAAGTCTTTTTTTTCTTTGGAACTTTGCACTTTTAGAACTTACACTCCCTGGTTGTGTGATGTGGGAAATGTGTCTGTGTGTGTCAAGCCAACACACGTTAATATGACTAACTCGTTTTTCACATGGATTCACATTGTTGCTACAAATGTTTGATTAACAGAAGGGAAAAGTGCTCACTCAACTGTGGGTGACAACATGTATACCCATTAATCTGACCCAATGCAGACCTTAATTGTACTAAAAGTTGTCTTTGCACTATAAAAGTTGCACATTTAATGATAAAACTAGTAGCAAAATTGCACCATGCGTATCTGATCTGCATACAAATATCTGCATAATGTATACTATATCACAAAAAAACTATAAAAAAAATAATTGTATAACACTCTGGCATCTCTTTGGTCGAAATTAGTCAGCATTCAAGATATCTGTGATCTTCTGACTTAAAACAATGCATTGTGTCTTATGTTCTCTATTTTCCCTTTAAAACTAAAATCTGATGTAATGCTTAAGAAAATGACCTGCACACATACTGAAATAATAACAGTGTTAGCTGTCAGTTATTTCAGGGGGTAACTTCTCACTGAACCTGTCTTGCACAAGGACACACTTAATTTTAAGACAAAAGATAAAACTTTAACATAGAAAAATAAAGTGCTTTAAAGCTCAAGGTTTGTTTTTTATTGACATCTTAAGGACACTTAATTTTTCCTATTATGGAGGGATTATGTGGTTGCAAACATCTTTGTTATTCATTTTTTTTCAATATGTCTCTCCTGCACACACCACGCCATACTCTCCACGAATCTGTGCGTCTCTCCATCCTGCCAGATCTCCTCCACTGCCTCTGCTATCTCTTTAGCACTGTTCTCTCGGGGTGACAAAGTCAAATGGGTAGAAATAATATCAGTGTTGTGTGAAGGGAAATATTTGTCTCTTCCTAGTCACTTTATCTAACCACCAACCCTTCTGTGAAATAAGGGTCTAACCCCCTTTGGGTCACTGTGTTCCTTTCTGTAATTCCTCTCCTTCAATATCATTTCAATTTTCCCAGCTGTCGCCTTCCCCCCAATTTTCCAACCTCTCCTTTTTCTCAGCTTTTCATTCATTCAGTGACGGAGCAAACGTCGGACAATTTTGCCCTCCCAGCAAAAACAAACGCAAAAACTTTGGAACACACTCTACCTTGACAGGCAATGAAAAATCAATCAGGCCTGCGTGCGTAAATGTCTATGTCTATGTATGTGTGTGTATGTGTGTGTGTGTGTGTGTGTGTGTGTGTGTGTGTGTTCAGCCCTCCCTTAGCACGACTAAAGAACCTGCCCTGAGGTTCTCTCCTAGCAAAGCAAGAGCCAAGAACAGAGGCACGTTGTGAACTCGCAGAGAAAGAAGGAGTGAGACAGACAGTCTGAGAGGAGGAAGAGAATACAGAAAGTAAATAAATAAACACTGATATGCAAAAAGCATGCATGGGAGAAGGCTGGTTCGGGGCTTAGCTATAAACAAACCGGAATGGGAGACAGAGCACAGAAGCTATGCGTGTGAACAGTGCCTGTTTTGAACATTCCCACCAATCTCTTCGTAGCTCAGAGTTTAGAATACAAACACTTGCAAAGCAGCTAGGGTAAAATCACACAGCTACATGCACACTCCAATATTACATGCAAAACACCCCTGTGGACTATTCAACTTCAACCTATCAAAGATCACGCGTTTCAGCAGCATCTGCACTGACATGTGAAGTGACTCAGCGCTGGTTTGAGTTCAGTTTCTTTGTCATACTGACCCCGGACCCTTTCCCTCACCATGGAAATGGAGCAGCAGGCGGCTGACTCACATCCAGCTGATTCCAGAGCGTTAGCTGATGGCTGGTCATGTCCCTCCCTAATCATGTTGGGAGGGCACTAACTGAGTCTGACGCAGAGGATGCTTTGAGGAGAACGGAAGGGAGGCATGCTGTTATTGGGCTTCAGAATTTCATTTGATTGTTCTGTTAAAGCTATTACTTTTGGGATATTTATCATTAAAATGTTAAGAGGATCCACTGACGAGACCATCCACGTGTGACAGAGGAGGTTCAACTCGCATTTTAATGTCGCTGTCATTCTCTCTCTCTCTCTCTCTCTTTAGCATGTCTTCTCTCCCTTTCTCCTCACTCCTGTGTGTCTAATCTTCTTAGGATGCGGACAGGGCCTCCTCCCTGTCTTTACTCTCCTCTCATCTTTTCTCTCTTCTTCTTCTTCTCTACGTCTCTACCTATTTTCACGCCTGTCCCTCTGCATCAATACAGATTTCATCAGACAATCACCCTCCTCTTTCATCCTTTTTTTTCTGCGGCTTTCCAACTTTATCAAGCACTCTGTCTCTCTTTTTGATAAAACATTTCATTTTGTGTTGCTGACTCTCTTTTCTCTGTCTTTGCATTCAGGTGACAAAAAAGGCAGCACTAAGGAACCTCAGTTTAGATATTATTTTCCACACCTTTAGTAGAGAAAGTAAATATTGTAATCATCCACATGTAGAAATGGAGGACTCCGGTCCATGGGTAAAACCAATTTATTACCGGAGTGCATTTCTTATTTATTTCGTCCCTTTCTGTGTTCCCCATTGGCTGCAGCATATAACAGCGCCAGCGGTTTTGCTGATTTAATTTGCCTCCACCCATGTTTCTTCACCCTCCATTATCATTAGCATGCCAGATATGTCCTGACTATGACTTTCTGCAATCCCAGTTTTTTACAAATTGAAATATCTGTGCCTTCGTGAAAACAAGATTTTTAACCATTGTTTTTATAATATGACAGGGAATGTTGATGTTCTCATGATATCCTTTGTACTGTGAAAAAATGTATGTATAGGAAAAAGAAATAAGTAAATAAATTTAATAAAATAAAATATAAAAAGTCTTAAGACTTTTTCTTATGTTGTTTGTAAATGATGGCAATCTATATCTAGAATAAAGGACATGGTGTGTCACATCTCCCAGTTACTGTATGTACTGACTGTCAAATATAGACTTTTGGTGTTCTTTCACTCTCAGCTTTGCTACATGTCTTTTATCTGCCACATGTAATGAAGACTACTCTACTCAGACTGAGCAATAGTTGGCTGCATCATATTAATTTGGCTTCCCATTTGTGTAAATAATTTAAGAACCAAATTCTATTTATGTATGCTTGTATGAGTGTGTGTGTGAGTGTGTGTGTGCGTCTGTGTGTGTGTGTGTGTGTGTGTGTGTGTGTGTGTGTGTGTGTGTGTGTGTGTGTGTGTGTGTGGTATGCCTGCATGCGTGCGTGTGTTTCAATGTGGGCATTTATATAATCCATGGAAAATGTAGGAATGACTCTATTAAATGGATGCACCAAATCAACAGCTGTGTGTGTGTGTGTGTGTGTGTGTGTGTGTGTATGCTTGTTATGAACATGATGACTCATGTCTGAATGAGATCTCTGTAATTTACAATGAGGCTTTTCAACAGAGCTCCCCTCCTTAGTGCCTACATGTGTGTATGTGTGCGTGTGTGTTCCTGTGAAAACCCTCAGGATCAGTCTCATTCAGAGTGAATTAAAATGACATTCTGCTTCTCACTGTGGCACTGAAGCCTGTCTCTTCTCCCAATGAGTACATCACGATAGGTCTCTCTCTCTCACAAACAAACACGCACACACACCACCATTTTTGTGACAACCACTGTCCCATCTAGTTGGAAGTGTTTTTAAATTCACTGTCTTAAAAAACAATCCATAGTTGTGGCGTGTGTCACAACATCAGCTACTGAGGGAGGGTCTCTAGCTGCTGGAGGAAGAATCCGTCAGAACGGCTGAGTGATGTCAACCAGTGTACAGCTGAGTGTACACAGTGTGTCTGCCCACTGTCCTTGGGATCCGACAGTCACACTTTTGTTTTGACTGCTGTGTTTTGCCCTTGCTCCTCTTTCTGTGTCCATCTCTGTGATGAAGTAGTGAGGCAGTCTGCCAGCGATCTCCCCATCTTTCTCACTCCGCTCTCATCCCTCTTTTTAATCCCACTTTATTTCCTAGTACCTTGTGGGAAAATGTATCCATGAGTCTATCACAGGCTGGTTTTCCCTGTCTGACCCTCTGGCTGATTGGCCTCATTTCTACGTGCCTATTGGTCCACTGGCTTCTCCGTCCATCCTTCTATAGTGTCTGCCAACTCTCATTTTTGTGCCTTAATATTTCCTGCTGATTCCTTACTGAGCCTGATCTCTATCTTTGTATACACAGGATTTTACCTTTTCATCAAGTATGAGTAGCCAATTGCTAATATAACTTGTGGTCCAACGAATATGTTATACCCCTTATGTCCTTACTATCTATGCAAACAGCTGTGCAAATGCCCCTGTTTAATTTTTAATGTTGACGGAAGGCTAAACCAGAGAGATTTAATAATGTTTTTAAAGGTCCGGTTTGTAGTTGTTCCTTTTTTATGAATATTGACCACCACCATCAATTCAAAGTATTCCTATTGGCTTGAAATTTTACATTAGCGCTTGCATGAACTGGGGTAGACGCTCCATATTCATGCGCCATCTTGAAATACGGTAGCCGGTAAGGGACATACAGGCTATACTGCTCCGCCTTTCGCGTTTTCGACTCACAGCTGCTGCTAATGGGTATCGTCGCTTCCCGGCCCCGGCAAGTTCGAAGAAGACAACATTGAGGACCACACGTATTCATAATCCAAATTTCAGGAACAGGAGTCTTCTTGAAAAATGGATATTGAAAAGAGCAATAGACTGGCGTCGTCAGAAAAATAAAGTGAACATTGGAGCTGCTTTGGACGCACACACCAAATCCCAACTAGTTAATTATCCTCCGGACCGCTGCAGTCTCCTTTTCTTTCGCTCTCCTTTCCGTCGGGTGGCGCGCGTGCCCTCTCGTGGTGTGAATGCACTCCAACAACCACGGCTGACAGACGGCCTTTTCTACACCTTCGCTTTTTGATGCGTGAAGGCTACCGTAGCTGCAATACGTACTTTGAACTGTGTGGCGAGAGAGAGAGTTCAATTCAATTCAATTCAATTCAATTCAATTCAATTCAATTCAATTCAATTCAATTCAATTCAATTTTATTTATAGTATCAAATCATAACACGAGTTATCTCGAGACACTTTACAGATAGAGTAGGTCTAGACCACACTCTATAATTTACAAAGCCCCAACAATTGCAGTAATTCCCTCAAGAGCAAGCAGTGCGACCAGTGCGACAGTGGCGAGGAAAAACTCCCTCTTGGGAAGAAACCTTGGACAGACCCAGGCTCTTGGTAGGCGGTGTCTGACGGTGCCGGTTGGGGATGCGATGAACAGTGGCGATAACAGTCACATTAATAATGGAACAGTGAGTTGATTGCGATATATGATCTCAACGCTAGATGGGAGAAATTCCTACACATTGGACCTTTAATGACGCCCATTCCCCAAGTGGGCCAAAAGCTCTTCAGCCAAAGGAGCAAACTTACAGCGGAGCGCCTAGAATAACAAGTAAACCGCCATTTTAAAAGCCTTAAGCAAACTGCAGTATATGTTCTGTAAGTGTTGCTATGCTTGTCTCAGCAAACTTGCACTGGCACCAGAAAAAAAGTTTGCTCATGAGGATATTCTCACACTCCTATACACACACACTTTCTTCCCCTCCCATTCCAAACATCATTTGAGGAATTAGATTTTTGCATATTTACCCCGCACTAGAAATACGTCTTTGTTAAATAATAATGTTGGCAGTCTTTAAGATAAGACCTTCCTCAAAAATAAAAAATAAAGTATTTTTAAAAAGTGTGTGGCATGCAATGAATAGAATTGGATCTTGGATGTTCAAGAACCACATATTTTCCTTACAGCACCATGAAAAGCATGTCTATCAAAAAGCTTGCTTAATAACAAGTGTCTTGTTGTGCAGTTAAGTAGGGCTCAGTGCAGAGTGTATAGCATCAATCTCACTGTTCTTAGTCAAGGAAACAGACACTTTAAACTGCTACAGTAGGAAGTGCAAACTGAAGGTCTCATGACTATGTGTTAGGTGTGTGATCGAACAGTATATGCGCATTTTAAATTGGTGTTATTTCCTCAGCAATGTTGCTAAAAGCCACAAGATGGAATGAAGAGAAGGTTAAAGCTGAATGGAGGGCTTGTGCATTGCCTATTTTGGCCAGTGCAAATATAAATGAATTATATGAAATTAATGAATGATAAACAGAAGAATAGTGATGAATAGCAAAGAGTTTTAATCAAATCAAAGCATGATTTTATTCAATTTTGCCTTTATCAACTGAAGTTTTGTTCTTTAATTAAATCAGCCATGCCTTCAAAACGTTAAGTGAATCAATTCCATTTAGTTCCATCAATTTTTTTTCTTCTGTAATTTAATTTGTGTGAGTTTCACAGACAGGGATATGGAAGATTAGCATTCAGTACAAAGATAAATATTAGCATTACTCGCTGCTCTTTAATCACACAGTTGAGCTGTGTGAACTGTCCACACAATGCCATGTCAGCGTATGCCCAGCAATATGGAGACATGTAGGCGGCGTTTTTGGCCCATTCAAATAAAAATGGCGTCCACAGCCAGGTTTATTCTGGCATTATAGCAGTCAACAGAAATGAGTGAAGAGATTCCTTATCTGTTTCTGTGAAATCAGTGAAGGCATGCTCCATTGATACATCACAGGACTGTCTCATTAAGGATTGGGATTGGACTGTTGCAGAGGCAGCAAATATATAATGGTACCAGCTGTGGTACTTTGAAATTAGCAAGCATTTAGGCCTTAATTCAAATGTGTAAATGCAGTAGTTATTCAGTCTCACGACGATAAAAACTTTGTCGGCCATGTTTGCCTGTGAGATAATTTCAGTATCCTATTAAAAGCGCTTTGACAGAAAAATAAGCAATTATGTAAACAGTAACAAAAAGGGGTGGACTCATTACTGAATCGAAGAAACTGCAACCTAATTTGATAATTCCACTCATGATAAGTTTATAGCTTGTGAAATTGCCACATAATGTGTTGTGCTCTCGCCATGACTACTGCAGGATGCACAGGCATACAGTATACAGCCGTCCCCCTGATACACAAGGATGTATGCAGATGCACATGCAGACACGCATATGGCAGAAGACAGTAAAAACAACAGAGACAAGCGGACAGACAGCGCCAACCATACAGCCTGACATGGCAAGCAGAGTCCTGGACCACCTCTCAAGACAAGCCTATGGCCTGTAACCAAGGCAACGGGAGCAGGCGCTTTGCCTTCAGCCACCTAGACAACACAAACTGTCTGTGTCAATATTCATGCGTGTTTTTTGTGTGTGCACACATTTCCCTGTGGGCTAATGTAAAGCATATCATATGTAATTGTGCACAAGTTTCTAGTTATGCGCAGTGTCTGCATTTATAGACAGAGGATGATTGCATTTTCCATCCATATTTAAGCATTTGAAAGATCATGGTGTGTGTGTGTGTGCGTCTGCATGTGAGTGACTGTGTATCTGTCTTTCTCCTCATATCAGCTCAGCACAGCAGGTGCCTTGCTCCAGTACATTGCTGCCGCTAGTGAAGCTGAATGTATTGCAGACACCATGGGAAATATAAGCCGTGTGTGTGTGTGTGTGAGTGTGTGTGTGTGTGTGAGAGAGAGAGAGAGAGAGAAAGAGATCGAGAAAGAACGACATGACTCAGTGAGATGGAGAGGAGGAAACTGAAAGACAGACAGAGGGAGACCAATATAAACTGAGAGTACAGAGGAAAGTCAGGGGTGAAAGAGGAGGTTGGTAAAAGAAGCAAGCAAAGACATTTTAAAAAGGCATGCATAGGGAAAATAAAGAAAAGTAGGAAGAGAAGGGGAAATGGATAAAGACTAGAGATTTTGGTGGGTCAGTGGATAGCGGTGCATGCAGTGTACTCACAAGTCATTAGTTTGAATTCGACACGGGGTCAGGGTATTGGAAACAGGAGGAAGGAGATAGAGAGAGAGAGAGAGAAGAGAGAGAGAGAAGAGAGAGAGAGAGAGAGAGGGAAGAAAATGTGATGTGATGACAGGACTATGGTGCTGACATCCGCAGAGACTATGTCAGACTCTGATGTGACAAGCGACCATCCTCACCAGCCCTTAACCTCCCTCCAGCCATCTGTCTTTCTCTCTGTCTGAAATGTGTTCTATCTCTTGTCACAAGCAAAAACCTTGCATTTGCAAAAAAAAAAAAAAGTCTGTTTGTCAGCCATTAAATACCATGCATGCCTCCAAATACAAGAGCTATTTAGGATTTAATGGCAACTTGACTGGTCACACGTGGTGCTGCCATCTGCTCTGTGATCTGTCCACCAACTTCTCAGCTCAAGCCTCTACGACAGCGAGGTAATGTCAGAGGAGCAGCACTGGGCGTTGTCTGCTCCCCTCTGGTATCTAGAGATCAGAAGCACCTATTTGCTTTAGCACTATGAGCACTTAAGAGAAAAGACGAGCAGAAAGAGCCTCTCCAACGGGTAAATTAGCATCACAAATGGTTGTAATGAAAGGGACAGACAATCCATTCAGAGCCTAGCATGTACATTTCCCACTGCCCCTTACCCCTCATTAATCTGTGGGTCTGGTCTTAACTTGTTTGGTCTCAGTGTGCGGAACACCCACGAAACGGAAGGAGTTTACAGATCGACTTGAAGCCTGTGTCCCAAAAGCGAGGGACGGGTCCACCTTAGTCTGCATTCTACACTGTTAGTCTTACACCAAATGCATCATAGAGTAGCACGCTTGTCCCCCTTCTTTCACCATTGCGTCCGTTGCTACCCTCAGTATCCCATATCTGTGAAGTCAGGAACTATTACATGCCTGTTTAATGAAGACTTCCTGGTGGTACACATGGAAATAACATCTCTGTGAAGATTCTCTGCCATCCAGGTTACAGTATCCAGAAGGGATAAATCAAGGGCAATTGGATGTTGACTTGCTGTCCAGTTAACCGTTCTGGATTTTGGAAATTACATATCTACTTTTGACGAGCAGCTCCCACGTACAACATTTTTTTGGTGTTCTTGAGGTTGGACTATCTCATTTGAGGAGAGGAAAAGTGCAAGTTCTGTCTGGCCTGACCCACCTGCATGGTCCATCTCCCTGTATCCCATGATCGCTCAAACTGTACTTTAGGTCACTATGCAAAGAGTAAAATACAGACAACAAACTGATGGAAACAGACAGTCCACAGTCATTGGCCAGTTTGTCTGTGGACTGCAGGTGCTTACTTTAAGAGCTGTTTTCAAACATTAATCAAACCTTTTAAAACTGACAAACCCGTCATGTTGAAAATCACATACTTTACATATTTGAAATCGGTTTAACATGCAATCTTCTCTCAAAACCTTTATGTCAATCTGTAATTCAGTAATTCTTGTCCATTATACAACAACAGAATACAAAAGAGAAAAAGAGCAGCACAAACTTGGCAGTAACGCTGGCTGAATCTGACTTGTACAGAGTCTTTCTGCGAAGTTTGTAGCTTACAGGGCTCCTCAGGGGACACAATGCGACACAAGTCAGGAAATCTGTCCATATGGTCTCATAATCTCTCTGTTTTGAAAAGTATGATTCATTTAGTCTGTGTTTTTTCAGTAAATGCCTGCAGCAAATTCACGTCTCCTTGAAATGAACCAGGCTAGCTAGAACTAGGCTACTGTAATTAAATAACCCTTACCGCATAACTGTGTGTTGGGCTATTCTGTTTCATGTAGAACATCTGATGAAAGAAAAGACTATATTTTGATGTAGAGATCTTGAAAAATGCAGACATGCACAGACTCACATTGTCAACTTAATTAGATAAGTCCTTGGGGTAAAGTGTGCGACACGTAACTATATTACACTTAAGGTTTTCCTCTGAGCAGTTCACAAACAACACCCTCATCACTCTCTCTGAACTGATGGAAGGACGTAAGGAAAACAGAGATCAGAAGGAAGAGATGGGGATGAAGAGCATCTGGTTGAGAAGGGAACTGTAAGCCCTCATCTCTCTCATCTCTTCATCCATATTTCAACAGGGGTCTAATGGGCTGACATGATCCCTTGTTACAAACAGAGGGAGAAAAAAGACTGAGGGCTCAGTAAGAGATGGAAACAAGAGAGAGGGGCTTGGCAGTGGCAGCGATTAAAAACGTCCACTGTTTTGCGGTTTTCTTTGCAATTTCCGTCAATTTAACGTTAATTGTGATGCACATTAGCGGTTGAAGATCATTTCAAAGCACCATTGCCATATCTCTAGAGAGAGATAGTACAGTACAGAAAGAATTTTTCCATTCCAATTCTGAGCAAAAATAAATTACTTTGGATCCCTTTTACCCGGCAGCATGAATGTAGCCTAAATGAGTGGAGTGCTGTAGTGTTTATACACCAGCCTGTCTGCATGACATTCAGTATGAAAGATCTCCCTCATTCTGTACACAAGCATTATTTGCTGCTCTTCAAACCACATGGGTACGGCCTGAACTTTTAGATTATATCTTCACCTTCTGTGTGTCTTTTCTTTCTGGCAATCGATTTACCTTGTGATTGGTTAGGCTCCCCGTGTATAGGCTTCTAATTGCAGGCATGGCGAGTGGATCCGAGTTTCACAGGTGTTTCATGAAAGGAGAACAAACAAGCCGAGAGAAGCACGGTAGATGAATGAGGCGGCACAGAGTGGGAGTGAGTGTGAAAGTGAGTGAGCGAGACAGAGGGAGAGAGACTAAGAACAAAAAGAAGTATTAATAGGTTGTGATCCAGCAATTTGTGATGCAAATTTTCCAGAAGAAAGGTGACGGCTTCTCTGTCTCTCTCTCGCTCTCTCTCTCTCTGTTTACTGTATTGTATGCCAATAGTGATGAAGCAGACCCAAATAGCTTCTCCTAATGAATTTGTCATGGGACATGGCAAACATTTGATATCGCTTCTCAACACACAGCAAAAACAGAATTTCTAAAAGACAGAGTTACAATGTGTTTAAATATGCTGAGTTTAACAGACACCTGGTACATCCACCAACAAACAAGACCTCTGTCTACCTTTGATTATGTGTTCTTCTGCAGTACATCCTCATTGACATTAAGTAATGCAAAGGTTTTTGGGGATGATGGAGGAAATCCTTCTGTCTTTGACAACCTGACGGAGTTCCTATTGGACTTGGGATGATGTGCGAAAACATGCACAATAAAGGCAACATATGCACACTTCAATAACTTAGCTAAACGGTAACCTCAGCAATCTTAGCATGCTCATAATGGCAATGCTAACATGCTGATGGTAAGCAGGTATAATGTTTATACCATGTCCGCCATCTTAGTTCAGCATGTTAGCATGGGGCTGTGGCTAAGTGGTAGAGAGGTCGCCTGCCAATCGGAAGGTTGGTGGTTCGATCCCTGGCCCTGCAGTTCCATGCCGAAGTGTCCTTGGGCAAGACACTGAACCCCGAGTTGCTGCGCCATCGGAGTGTAAATGTGTGTGAATGTTTATCTGATGAGCAGGTGGCACCTTGTACGGCAGCCTCGGCCACAGCGTGTGAATGGTTCCTGTACTATGTTAAAGCAGTACTATGTTGAGTAGTCGTTAAGACTAGATAATATATAAAAACAGTCCATTTACATCTAACATTTGCTAATTAGCACTAAACACAAATTACAGCTGAGGCCAAATGCTGTCCCAATCCGTCCAGTAGAAGTTGAGATATTTCACAGGGTAAGTGAAGAATTAAACTTGCTGGTGGTGTAAAAGTCAGACAATTACAAATGTCAATAGGATTCATCCTCTGGGCACAATGGATATCTGTACCAAATGTCATAGCAATCCATGCAATAGTCGACATATTTCAGTCTGGACCAAAGTGGGGGACAGAACAACTGACTGACATTGACATACCTACAGTGCCTCTAGTATGGTTTTAACCATGATTTGGTTGTTACTAAAAAAAAACAACAACGTATAATCATGTATGATAATGCAAGATTCTGTAATGAAAGGAAGATGTTCTTGGTATTTTTGGTGCTCAAGAGGGAGAAAAACGGCATATACCTCTGGCTATTTTGTTGTTTTTGACCACTTGTAAACACTATTGTATTTTTATTGACTCTATAAGAATCACGCAGGAATGCTATGTGGCATTTACTATATCCTACAAATGCTTTATTGTAAACCAACAGAGGCTATTGTCATCGCTAGCTGATGTCAAAGGAAAGACTTGCATGTGGCCTATATTTTACCCAAGGCTCAGTAGAGCTGCTGGGAGAGCTCCCACTCATCTCCTGCTCTTGAACCAGTCTCTATGTCTACCAGTCCCAAAACACCAAAGTAGTCAGTTCCACCTTCCCAAGTATAATCCACAGAGATGCAGAATGACTGACAGCAACATGACTGACAGACTGAACCCCTTCTTAGCGTTTGTGTGTGGACTGAAACTCCTATAATCAGGAAAAATATAACAAAAACTTAACTTCCACGTTCTATGTATTCTATTTCAATTTTCTCTGTCCTTGTTTCCTTTGACCTTACTTTTCTGCTCGCCATCCCTCCCTCCCTTCTATCTCTCAAGTTATGGGAGTGGTGACTTGAGTGGGACCCTGCCTTCTATACTCTGTAAAGGAACAAAATCATAGAAAAAGCATGTGTGATACACACAAACTAGGTACAGCGTAATACGTACTGTATAATAAACTAATAACAACCCCTTATATTTGTTATTAAAAATAAATACTAAAAGCAGTAAATTCAAGCCCCTTCTGAAGATTTTCCTTCTTTCAAAACAATACGAGGAGATTTGATCTGTTAAAAGCAGCACTACAGACATGCCCAATTCCTCATCACCATAAACAATAATTATTTTTCTCAGTTGGTTCACTTCAGAAGATTCTGATTGCTTCTGTTGCAGCGAGCGTGGAACAAACACTGCAGGTCCAGTGGTTAGTTCTCAGGGCATGCTGAACCCTGCAGGTTAACGTCCCACTAAGTGGTTTTGCCCTGACTCGCTTGCCTTTATTTGTTTGCAAGTTAACTTTATTTTCTGAGTTTATACACCCTATTCTCTTACCCTTTCTACTCCAGTCCTTCATTTTTTTGTACTATCAGACTACTACAATATTAATCCACATGTGCTGCAAAACTTAAATGAAGTAGAAGAATGGACTCAATAATGCATAGCACCCTCTTCTGTGTAGCTACCTTCAGGTGAAAGCTTGTATAAAATTAGGACATTGAAATTAAGAGCAAGCTTGGCTGGCTAAATTAAGTCCTAGTTCACTTTTAAACTGGCTTAGAAAGTTTTAGCCCCCATGCAGTTGGTTGGAATGAGTTTGTCTTCATCTCCAGTGTGTGTGAGTGTTTGGACTGGTGGCAAGTCCCTTGTAGGCATGTCGGCACAGCAGGAGAGCCAATGTTCCTGTCTTTATTAATTACTACCTGACATGCACACACATACACACACTTGCCTGCACATACATACCCCGGCCTCCATTAAACTACTCCACAAAATGCACACGATTACACTTTGATTCAAACACACACCTGTCTCCAACATCTTTGACTTTGCAGTAACTCACATTTCACCACATGCGCGCACCACACAGACACACAGACACAGACACAGACACACACACACACACACACACACACACACACACACAGATATAGCAGCAACAGTCCCCATATCCCCTCTGCACTTCTACTTATTCATGCTCGGTTAGGCCAGAAAGGGCATTGAAGAAGCAGATGAAGCAGAAAAGCCAAGCTGCTTGCCTCAAGTAGAGACTGCTAGCATGACTCTGTAAATTAAATGTAATGTGCTGGATAGCACGACAATACATTACATACTATATCTACAGTATTTGTAATTCAGATCTGGGCCTCATAACATTTTCCTGAGAACCAAAAAACCTGTCAAACTAATGTTTTTGCATTATACATTCGCCTAGCAGCACATTGTCATTGGCTACTGTATGTTGCTCCCAACTCTCATAGCTATCATCTGTTATGCTTCCAAGCTTTTCCACAGCGCTGACCCTTATCAATTTTATTACCATCATTATAAGAGTCAAACGGCCATTCCCTCATTTTAATGCGCCTGATAATCAGCCTACTTGTGAAGGGGACAATATGAGCACAGCTGCCAAGTCATCCTGCCAGAATGCTGCTAACTTGAACAAAATTACAAAACAAAACAGGGTGCGGGACACTCGCCAATGGGTTCACCTACCAAACATTAAGACTAAACATTACGCAATGGTAAAATAACAGTGCAGTCATTTTTACATCAGCAGTCTGTGAGCGAGTCATTGGGAGCAGGAACAATACATAAACAGGGAAGGCGGCTGCAAAATGATCTCCTGTTAGCCCTGTACAAGGGCACCTTGCATGTAAACATCAAAGGTTCCAGTGGTGCTGTTGAGTAGTTATCGGGACAAGAGAGTGTCTGTACCGAGTGGCTCCCAAGTGTGAGCATGCAGCTGTCAAATCATAAACCACAGCAATATTAGAACATATCAGAAAACTGCTCTCTGTCTATATGTTAAAGTTGTAACATATGAAATAGGCCTGAATCACTATTCATCATTAAATGGAGGCATGTTCAACAGCCACAGTGTATACTTCAATACTACAATACTACAATACTTCTGTAGTAATTATGCCACTGATGTCATTATTGATAGGTCCGATTTGAAAACGACAGGAAAAACTGAGGAATTGTAAGATGTGACAGAAATATGTGAAACATGTGTGCACCCTTTGCCCACCATTTCAATGAAAAAATAAAACAGGTTCCATTTTTAATCTCATATTCCAATTCCAAAAACGGCAGCAGTTGCAAAAATCCCAATGAAACTCCTACCACTGTGACACATAATTGAAGATGAAGGAACAAAAGAACTTTCTTATTTTATTCCATTTGTTTAAATAGGAGCAATTTCAGTCATGGTATTGCTTTATATATCTTTTTGTCTCTTCCTCTCTCAGGCAGTTCCATCCCTCGCTGGCTGTGCTGAGGCTAAATCCTCCCTTGAGGCGATGTCAGAGTTTGTGAGAGGACGGTATAGAGAGACAAGCTGTGTGGGTGTGCATCTCAGTATCTACAAATGTCTCAACCATAATGCAACATTTTGGAACGCAGTCATTTGTTACCATAATTATTTTAGGTATCATTAGATAAATGATTTAGTGCAAAAACACAGTTCTACTCTTAACTAGGTTTAAGGATTTAAAGTCAGCAAAATATCACTTACACATGTACATCTAAAGTAAACATAGAGGTTAACATTTCAGGTGGTTGTAACTCAGTTATGAAATAAATTTAAAAAAGCAAGCAATGCCTGGAAGCCGCAGAAAAGAGAGCATTGTAGTGGCTACAATAGCTCACTGGTTAAGCTAAAGCATAACAAGGGTCAGTCATTACAGCTCAACTGGTGCCGTTGATATTAATAGGTACTGGCAGTGACTGCACCCTGTGGGACGCATCTCTGCAGGTTAGCAAGCTCAGGTATGGGCAAGCACAATATGAACAAGCGCACACCAACACACTTGGACAGACATGCACAGACTTGAAAGCATAAAAACACACCTGTTCATACTTGCTTTCACACACACACATGCACATAGAACAAGTAAATGCAACAGTAGTTTTAACAGTATGTTATTTTGAACATCTTTCCTTATTTAGTTCAGGCATTATATATACATTCGTCATCCAAACCTCTACTGCTTGCTCTTTCACTACTCACGCTCTCAAAAGGAAAATTTATCTAAAGTTGATGTCAATACATATTTATAGGCTATTGAAAAAAATCAGCTTTAGAAACCAGACTTAAATTGAAAGCACCAGTTCACCACATATTTTACACTGTTTAGTTATTCTAATGGAAAGCTCATATTGCTCACTAAAATCACACAAACATCTCAGGTGTGTTGGCAAAAGTGATGAGCAGAAAGCTTTTTTAAAGTAAATATTGTTTAAATCTGAGAGCCAAAAAATGAAATGCACATCATTGTAGCTGTTCACCACTAATGCACTTAAAATCAAATGAAGCGTGGGAGTGTGTTACATTAAGGTTTAATTGAACAGATTGAACATATACTGAACTTAAAGGGATACTTCACCGATTAGCATTATGCTTTGTATCAGTAGAAACCAGGTCGTATTTTCGAATAACCGTGCTTCCCTCCCTCATGTCCCCCTGAGACTAGATTTCTCTGTATTGTGGGTCTGAAAAAGCCTCCGATGACGCAAAAATTGTCATTTAGCATCATCAGAGGCATTTTTGCCCAGAATCTGTGGACTACAGCCAGCTAGTTCCACATGTTTTCAACCCGCCATTTGGGGGTTGGACTGCCGACGCTAGCCGGGTAAGGGGACATCCAAAGCGGTGAAACGCGGAACGAGGGCAGGAGTATGAGCTAGGTGGAAAGCTAACGCTAGCCGGAGTGTCCGCTCATTATTTCATACAAACTGGACTACATCCAACTTCAATGAAACTCCCAATGCGAGTTCAGAGACGGCTGTGTTTTTGTTGTTGTGGAAACATGGCTGAAGAACAGTGTACCGGACTATCCAGCTACCAGGCCTGCTAGCTTTCCGAGCAGATGCTGCTCTGTCTGGTAAGACTCGTGGAGGGGGGCTGTGTTAACACGGACACGGACTGGTGCAGAAATGTGGTGATTTGTGTCCATTTAACTGCTTACTGCTGGTGGAGTTTGTGACTGTTAGATGCCGACCATTCTACATTACACACAAATTCACGGATGTGTGTATACTCTGTGTTTACAGCCCACCAAGCTCTAATGCTACCAATGTGTTAGCTGAACTTTACGGAGCCTATAATGTGTGTGCACTAAATGTAGCCTCTTTCGTATGTCGTTTTTATATATTGTGGTTTTTATATATTTTAAATGTGTAACACCATTTGAGCCACGGTGAAACGTTGTTTCGTGTATATGGTTGAAATGACAATAAAACACATTTGAGTTGACTTAACTGTCTCACTGTCTATTATGTCTGTAAACGGTAGGCGAAGCTTGGGAGTGGACTAGTAGGGAAGCGAAGCAAGTGCATTCTGGGAGTTGTTGTCTTTCATCCACGTGAGCCAAAAATACATTTTCTGGCTTTTCTCAGTATAGAAGGCACCAACTTCTAAAAATAAAATCACATTTCCACTACATAAATAACCCAATTTAATACATATTCATCTTTCCAGCGGTGAAATATCCCTTAAAATGGATGAGCTGCTGTTTTTTAATACTGAGTGCCATGTATATCCCCAATTTTAATAAAACTTCATATTTAGAATCTTTCTCACCCAGTCTTCAAATTGATATGATGATTGGTACCAATGGAAGTGTAGCAAACTACACCCATTCAATAACACTGTTGTTCTAATTTACCATGGCATTTACTCACTGACAACTCTGTGATAAGAGTGATGTCTGTCATGCTGACGCTCTAAATTTGTCTCTTTGTCTGTTACACCATCTGCCTGATTTTTCCATACAGATGACTGAAGTAAATGTAACTCAATGAAACAGAAGAAGAGAGGATGAAAGAGAAGAAGAGACAAAACTGGGCAAACCATGAAGGGAGAGAAAGAGAGAGAGAGAGAGATGGAGTCCCTATTAATCACATGTGGTAAGGAAGCTAGTTGAGCACATTTCGAGGAGTCACATCAGCAGCAACTCTGTTCTCTAATTAATGTCTTACTAAAGAAATACATCCATCTACTGAAGCCTTTGTGTTTAGGTTATTTTTGTTGTAACTTATATTTGATTATGTGTGAAATGGAGGGATTTTGCTGGGCTTTAAAGAATTACACCAATGCTATTGATTCTCTGACCTCACCGACACAATTAACATGAGGTTAATGAGGTGTAAATGCAAACAAAATGCATTGCAATCAATCAGAATGTGGATCAGTCAGACTACGTCTGGTGGTCATCTGGCTCACATTGTGATTGGATTAAAGCCAGGTGTGAATACAGTCTGTACAGTGACCATATTCTCAGGAAGAAAATCAGCTCGACATGAAAGAAGTAGAACCCATATAGTGGTATCGCTTCCCTTGCCCTGGGATGAGCCATGTTTGTTGGGAAGCTCACCAGCTCTGCCTATTATATACTGAAATCACATTGCAGTCAGAATCCAAATAAAGAAAATGTTAATTAATGCTAGGTGGAAATGCAAAGGCCTAATTATTGCTATTATGATGGCTGATTTGCTAAGCAGGAAAGAGAGATATTCAGGAGAAGAAACTGATCTGCTCGTATGTGAACTGAAAGCGCACAAGCAGATCATATCATAATACTATTTCACATTGTAATATTTTTATTTTTACTCTTTTGCATTATTGTGTGCTGCTGCGCGTCCCTGTGTGTGTAACAAGCATAGTGTGTACGCGCTGTGCACGAACCTAGGCGCATTTTACTAATGCGCTGTTAAAATGACAATGAAATGCTGCGTTATTGACTTTAGACCACGTTTTTGTTGATCAATGGCACGATCACTTTCCGCTGCCTCAAGATAGCAATACGCCAAGAATGCACCTGAACACACCTCCCTGTAAGACCAGAACGCCCATGGGCACAAAGATGGGCGCAGGTGCATTTGCTATTTAAACAACGTTGGGGCTGGGCGGGAAATTTACAACTGTGTTGGGGTTTGCGCCGCGCTGTGTGCAAGATAGGGCCCAGAATGTTAATTGTGACATACAGAGAGAGAAAAATAATGAGAGTGAGGGATGAGGAGCGGGAGTTAGAAAATGTGTAAGTGAAACAGATGGAGTGGAAACAAATGTATTGTGATAACGTCATTTAAACAGTGCTTGGCTCTCTGAGGGCCCTGGCTGCCTTTGCACTCCTCTCACACTCGTTTAACTGGGAAAATGGCCAAAAGGATGGGCCAAAAGGACACGCACTCTCTCTTTCACGGTCTCTCTCTCCCTCCCCTGCAAAGAGACTAAATTGTACAGAATTGTGCTGTCAAGTCTCATTTGTGAGAGAAATAGCACACTGGTTATTACTTACGGCAGGTTGTTTGGAGGTATGTGGTCTTAGTTGAAGAACAAAGAAAATGTGTTTAAAAAGTATTTATGGTGGGATGTAAGTTTGTGTGTGCAAACCCACATGTGTAGGTTACAGCACACACTCAACCACACACAACTGAACCTAACAGCAAACCTAATTGAGGTTATCAGAGGTCTTTAGTAGTAGAATAGGTTGCAATAACGAGAGGAGCAAGAGGTTACATGCCAGCCATTTTACCCAAGCAAAGGTCAGGGCAGGGGTCAGCCCACTAAACCAAACTGTGGCTGAGAAAAATGCATTTTTTTCTACATAATATACTACAGGGTCAACTTAGAGGCCAAGACTGATATAGTAAAGAAAATAAAGGGTGCCCCAACAAATTCTGTCAGCCAACATGACCTTATTGATGTATCATTTAGCAAGCTTTTCTCTTTAGGTTTAGTAGTTCACAGCTTCTCATTTGTGTCATGGTCCCTCTTGGTGCCAACTCCTCTGTTGGCCTGGGGAGGGTGTAAAATGCCTGCTCTCTCTCACAAATACACACACACACACACACACGGAGTCATTCAGACAAAATGGATTTTCACCAAGAGAGTGTACCACGTGCACAGATTCACACCATGTGTCCCTGTTTCCCTAAAGAGATGCCCTGGAAGTAGTAGTAGCTGATGTATAGGCCGAGACACAACCCCCTGCTGGCTTCCCAAGTGAACTACTTTACAGGCTTAGTTTGACTCTTTTCTGACTTGTCGACCGACCATCATATATGACATATATGTCATATAAGATTATGTTTTTCCTCTCTCCTTGAGGCACCATTTATGTCACCACATCTCCTCCATACCTCCTTTAATTCTCTCTTTTGTTTCACTCCTTTCTCCCCCTTTCCTCTCCATGCCCCCTCTCCCATTGAACAGTTTGTCCCTCTCTGAGTTTCTACCACCAACTCAGCTACTTGGGGAGTGTGTATTTGTGTGTGTGTGTGTGTGTGTGTGTCAGTAAGTTTAAAGCTGATCTTTAATGACCTAAGCCCCAAAGCTCATTTGAGCTGCAGATATCAGCAGTCAACTAATGTCCAAACATCTGGTCTCTCTCTCTCACACACACACACACACACACACACACACACACACACACACACACACACACACACACACACACACACACACACACACACACACACACACACACACACACACACACACACACACACACACACACACACACACACACACTCACACACACACACACACACACACACACACACACACACACACACACACACACACACACACACACACACACACACACACACACACACAAGCCTTGAGCTTTTATCATTGGCCAGAGGAAGGGTTTTAGCATCCGCCCTGACAGATGCCGCCCACACATCAACACACACACACACACACACACACACACCACAGTCAGTGGAAAAACGCAGGAGAAGGATTTAGGCTGAGTATGATCCATATGTGTGTAACATATATCTGACAGCTAGGATTATGCGTATTTATGAGAGTGAGAAGAGCGAGAGAGAGTTGTATGTGTGTGTTTGTGTGTGTGTGTGTGTGTGTGAGTGAGAGAGAAAGAGCGAGCGAGAGAGACAGTGACAAAGCAGGGCCATTTCAGCAGGTCCCTAGCGGTCAGTAAGGCTTTCCTCTCTCTTTCTCACCTCTCTCTCTCTACATGTCTTTTTTCTCGCTTTGATACTCCATTACTCCATCTATCTAAAGCTCCGCTCTCTTTGTTTTTTCTCCCCCTCACTGTCACCCCCATCCTCTTTCTGTTTCTCTCCTCTTCCAGAGCTGACAGAGCGATAAGGGACTACACCCAGGAGAGAGTAAGGGTCACTGGACATAAGTCAGGGAAATGGCAGATGTCAGTGTTAAAAGTAACTATTTTATATATATATATATATATATATTATCTTTCCACCAGGTCAAAGTGCGAAAAAAAAATCACTAAATCACCAAGGCATGCAGTGAGTCTTACATCCACATGACTTTTGCTCAAAACAAACATCTCTTTTCACTTTAATGCAATAAAAGAGAAGAAGATGGTGTGACCAAGTAGAGGAAAGATTTTTTACATTCAAGTGTTGTATGTGTTATATTCAGTAATTATGGTTATTATTTTGTTTAGAATAGACAATGGCACTCGGGGCCCTGTGAAAACTGTTGCTTACACATCCAGTAGTTACAGTGCAACATCGTTATTCATTTGTAGGGACGGAAATCACCAGAGATACGCGATAGGATATTATCACGATACGATATTATTGCGATTTTAAACATACTGCGATATTCTGCAATATATTGCAATTTATTACTTTTTTCCAAATTCAAATTATATCCCCAAATAAAAACTTTGTCAACATCTCTTTTATCTAAAAAGATAAATGTATCGATTTGTTCATCTCACTTTAAATTTTTTATTATTTTAGTACCAAAAAGTCTCAGTTCTCATGTGCAATTTATAAAATAAAAGATCTATACTTGGTCTCTATGTATCGATACAGTATTGCCACGGAAAATATCACGATACGATGCTGTATTGATTTTTTCCCTCACCCCTAATATTCACTCTCTTTTAGCTCTGTTTTTTGTCTCTACAAACTCTTTGATTTAAGAAATCTTTGTTTCTTTAGCTGCTAAACGCTCCACTATGTTGACCAGCTAGTTGTCTGTCTTCCTTTTGGTGTTGACCAGGTAGTGTACAGTGGGTTTTTAAGAGCCTTTTTTACTGAAAACAGCTGCCTGCTTTGGCCGAAAACAACTCTATGAGAGCGGTTTGAGTTAACGTTTCAGTCGTGGGCTGGACAGCTAAACAACTGCAGATTTGCACACATTACTAATAGTCTGAAAGCTTTGCTGCAGTTAAAATATTTGTGCAATTCACTTTCATTCTAATATTTGTTATATTTTGTTGCCTAGTGTCTCGTATTGTGGCTTAAATTGCTCACGTTTTTACAAATGCCACATTTGCAATTTTGACGCAACTGGGATTTTATCAAAAATTATGATTATGAGGTCTGTTTATTATTTCAGTCTCTGTTCTACACAGTTCTTCACTGTTAATACTAGATGTACACAGCCATAAAATATCAGTAAGGCATATTCCCTCACTTGTACCTTTTGCATTTGGTCCCATTTGGTTTGGTGTGCAATCTGTTATTTGTCTGTTCGTGACTTTTGTGTGCCGTTCATTTATAACTTCATTTAGTCCTTCTTCCTGTAACTAAGACCTTTTGTCTTTTTTTGTCCTGATCTCAGTGTTACTCTGCCCTCCCTCCCACTCTCTCTTCCTTTCAGTGTGGAAGAGGTCTGAAGTTGCAGTCACCAGAGCAATTAGAGACTTCATGTTCCTCCTCACTGTCAGGAGGCAAGGATACACACACATACACACACACACACACACACACACACACACACACACACACACACACACACACACACACACACACACACACACACACACACACACACACACACACACACACACACACACACACACACACACACACACACACACCACCCATCCTCTGCTGTCCTCTGTGCTGACAGGCACTGGGCAAAAGTTCATTCTGCCACTGTGCTAGCTATCTCCCTCTCTTTGTTCACCTCCTTTACTCTGTCTCCTCACGCTCTGCCTTTTCAAGAAAAGTGCTAACTAGCAATCTCTCACTTCCTCTTCTCTCTCCGCCCACCTCTCCAAGCGCTATCAACCATCTCTTTCGTCTCCATATTTTCTCCTTCTCTTTTATCCGTCCTTCACAGAGAAGTTACAAGCTTGTCCTTCACTCAGTGTTTTGCTTTTGTGCCTCTCACCAACCCTCCATCCCTTTCTATCTGCCCAATAATTACCCCTTCTCATCTACTAGCTCCGTTTCTCTCTCTTCCCATTTTTTTCTTTCTTTTATCTTTCCCTGTTCATCTCATACTCATTTCCTTCGTTTTCCAGTGTGTCACATATGTTTGCAGTAAATTTGTACGCATCTGCCCCCGCTCATTTGGCCAACTCTGATATCTTGTGACATAGAGTTGAGTCAGTGTACATGTGAAGTGCTGCAAATAAGCAGACTGCATCTACAAATCACCTGAAAATCTCCAATGTGTCTATTTCTCAGTCCCACTTTTCTTGATTCTGAATCCATTGAACTGAACAGAACAAAAACTCAAAAGGAAAGATGTTGAATGCCAAGAGAAATTCGCAATAAGCTTCTTTATCATGTCATATTAGATCAACACAATGGGGATTCCCAAAAGAACTCCCTGACTTGCATACTCATCTAAGACTTTTCTCCAAATATTAAGCAGCGTTTAAATGATGCCACATTCTAATATCAGAGCGCCTTGAAGAAATTAAATTCCTCCATCTGTCAGCTCTGTGCAACTCGCTTTGATCTCTCTAAGGTGAGCTTGGCCAATACGCCTCCTACTATCTCTTCATCAGAGGAATTGAGAGACCTCAAATTATATTCACAACCACTGTGGTCCTGTGGGCAGTTGTAATCACACATGATAGCTGAGGGAAGGTGAATCACTACTTTATGCAACCGCATGCGGGAGTTTTGTGTGCACTGATGCAGTTCATGCCCATCACCCACTGGAGCTCCAGTGAGGGAAACTCTCTCCACAGTCCCGTTTTGACCATTTAAAAAAGTGCTGAAAGGTTTCCACGACTTTACTTCCAACATGTAATGATGCGTTTGTGGAGGGATCTGGTCTTGGCATAATTGTGACCCATTAATTGGTAACGTGACGTCCATGCCTCATATAGCCAGGACACAAAGACTCTATACTCAAAGGCACTAAAAGGGTATGTGATCTGCAGGTCTCCTTGATATTGTAATGAGTCTTCTTAGGCTGCTAATGTGCTCATGAGTAATCATTATTAAAGGGTAGACCTCAAAGCCCGCAGAGCAAGTGGGCAAAAGGTTCATGCTGAAACATACTGGTGATCAATCAAAATGCAGAATATTCATAAACATCCCTTAGTGACTCACGCTTTCCTCACACTTCCTACAAACCTAAACAATTGGAATGGAAATGTTGCCAGAGTACGTTCTCCTGTACAAAACGTTATGTCCTACATCACAACCTCACTTTCCTTCCTCTAGAGTCATTGGCAGAGCCAGGTATCTGAAGTTTAACATTCTCTTACTTAAAGTCTGAAAAAGCTGTCCATGCACTTTTAAAAGGAAGTTATAATTAATTTGGTTACAGGCTTTGCTTTCCCTCCCTAAATCCTGAGTATCTCATTTTAGAGTTAATCTCCCCATATTTGTAATTCAAAATATGTATATATGTATATATATTTGTCCAACATGTTAAAGCATGCGACTAGAGTTTGTTTTTGTTTTTATAGCATTAGCCATCGGCAAAACATAGCAGAATGTATTCTGAAAAGACACAATTTATTTGAAAAGTGAGAACAGACTGTGAGCTGTCACATTGGATTTATTAGAAATTCTGTCTAGTGGCAGTTTAGCTTCCAAGTTTAACAAGACAAGAATATTTGCCGTAGAATAGGTTTTGCTTATCTGTAGCTGTCTTTTCAGCTGCCTCTGGTAATAACCATAGAATTCATATTCAAACTAATACAATGTGAGCTTTTCTTGCTTTTGTTCAAATCCTCCTGTTTCAAGGACGATGGCCAAAATACAAGTCAGAGTCACTATTACATAAGTATTTTATTGCCAGATGAGAACTTTTACTCGAGGCACCAATTTATTTACATATTGCTATTAGAAAGATCTAGCATTATTTTTTTTTTGTTTAAGGTTATTTTTTGGGCATTTTTAGACCTTTATTTAACAGGACAGCTGAATACATGAAAGGGGAGAGAGGGGGGAATGGAATGCAGCAAAGGGCAGCAGATCGGAGTCGAACCCAGGCCCGCTGCGTCGAGGAGTAAACCTCTATATATGGGTGCCCGTTCTACCAACTGAGCTATCCTGGTGCCCATCTAGTGTCATTTTAATTGGAAAACCTTTAGATTCATTTTCCAGAATGTTTAGTTTGTTAAAGTGCTCATATCATGCTTTTTGGCTTTTCCCCTTTCCTTTATATCTTTTTTGTGCATGTTATAGGTTTACAAAGTGAAAAAGCCCAAAGTCCACCCCAAAGGGACTTACCATCTCCAACAGAAAACACTGTTCACAAACTGCTCCAAACAGCTCTATTGTAGTCCAGCCTTTACTTCCGTGACGGATGTGCATCACTTTGTAACACATGCTCGAGACATGCTCGCCTAGCTGCTAACGTGGCACTCCCTCATGCTCTGCTTCTGACTAGCTAGTAGTTCTTACTTAGTTACTGCGCATGTGTGACTCCTAACAAAGATGGGATAGATGTGTGATGCCTCACTCTGTAGCTAAAACAGAGAGCTCAACACACAGGGTGAAAAGAGGAGCTGCAGCAATGTGCAGTACAACAAAAATATGGTGTTTTTTTGAAAAATAAACAATGTAAACCTTTTCTGATATAACCTCTAAATACAATTATGAATGTGAAAATGAGAATAATATGAGCACTTTAACATTATTTGTGCTATTACTTGTGTATTAGTCTATACATTGTCTTTTTTGGTATATTACTGCATATTATACAATTAAAGATAGATACTTCTGATATGAGATATGATTTGAAAATGTCTGTTGTACTTGAAAATGTCTGTTGAAAAGCACAATAAATGATTGGCAGGTCATTTTAGAAGTGTAATATTGTTGTGTAACCCATAAAAAAGTATGGGCACTGAAGGTTTAACTCCTCATGAGTCAGGCGGTTTTAAACCTTGGCGCATCCTGCAGATAACCCTGTATTTGTGTTTCTATTTACTTATTTTTATGCACATTTTGAAGTATCCCATTAGAAAAGCTGAATGGAAACAGCTAAATTTAATACAACTTCCTTCAATTGCGTAAAAAGGTTTTTTACGCTCATTTGAGGTGGTTTTTGCCTTTGGCGAAAAGAGTTGTACACTAAATGGGATATGGAAACGCATTCGCCAAATAAACTCGACAAAGCTAACATTTAACTCACAGGGCTAATCAGCTGTTTCCACTGTCGGTGCATTGTGTCGGCGTCTTCCCAGATATTCCCACAACGTGTCTGTGTCTCCCTGGACAGCATGAAAGATGGCCCATTCTCGCGACATGATTTGTTTCAGAATCAGAATTTGATCCATTCGGTCCAATAACATTTGGAAAGTCTAAAAGAGCCTAATGATTCAATCTTTTAATCCCTATTCAAATTAGTGGAGCCCTTAACCAGAAGTGGCCAGCTCGGCCAGCGGAAGTCTGTAGTAGGGCTGCTCTATGAGCCACACTGTGCGGAAGCAGTGCCGATCATCCAGGTAATTTTATACGCGGTTTTGGCTCCATTAATGTGTCATGCGCCACTGAGCAACTCTCATAGTAATGAACAGGGCTCCATCTCCAATGCTTTATCCATATTACATCCATGGTTAGATGTGGCTAGGGTAATTTGTTTTGTTTCCGGTTAGCAACCTCTATGTCTTCTATTCTGTTCACTGGTGGATTACAGCCATGCGTAGCCTGTTGCGGAAACTTCTGACAAAACTACGCTGTAGCCTAATTTATTAGGCCAGTTGATGGAAACGCACCTAATTTGCATTTATTTTTTGCGACATTTCAAAATTCTTTAAAAAAACGCTTGACAGATGAATGGAAACACACTAACCTGAATTCTGCTCTTGACTAAATAATTTGTGCCCCCTTAATTAGAGCTCTCAACTGAATATTGCTTTTGGTGTGAGAAATATGCTTTCTAGCTTTGAATATTACTCTCTCGCCACCCAAACAAAGTCACTAAGCCACAAATATACCATAGCTGAATAGGTTAACTGCAGGCTGCCTCTGGGACAGCATCTGATCTTCAGGCTTTTTTTCCACATTCCAGCTCTCAGACAAAAGCCCAATTTGTGTGGCTCTAGTTGGAGGAAGTGCACACACACAGAGCTCACAAACAGACGTCTCATAAATCACTACTAGGTCTGTCCCCAACTTGACCAGGCAGCAAGTCAGTCATCATCGCCTCATTTCACGGTCATTATTGTGTTCACTGTAACTTTCTTCAATCATGCACCCATACATTTGAAGAAAACTGTATTTGGAAGTTTCAAATCTGTCCAGGAGAGTTTTTGGGAGGTTGCAAGCAAAGAACAGACTCACTCCACTGCAGAATGACTCATACAATTTATATAGCACTTTGTGGATAATAGATGAGAAATAGCAAACTACAAAGCACTCACTTGGATAAAATGTACCCTGCAGTTAGTGGTGATGGAGCCATTAAATGACTTATTAAATTCTCTCAAGACTCCCAGTTTGTGTAAAGCAACACTTCTGAGTTGAGCTGACATAAAAAGGAAGACATGATTCTTTTATAAGTCAAAAAAAAATAAGGCAGCAATAATGTGATGATGGAAGGCGGAAAACAAAGAGAGAAAAACATCATAATTGTTCGTATGTGCGTACAAGCTTAGATTTCTTTTCTATTATTGTGTGAGTATGTCCCTATGCCTTTCTGTTTGTGCACCTCTTAAATGTATCTGTGTGGTACATCTAAAAAAAAGCAATCTGCCATGCTGTTACTGTTTTTAGACAAAGGCCCTGCTGTCTAAAGTATTGCCCAATAGACAGTATAGCATATATAGCATAACACAGTGCCAACGCAGAAGGTGGATAATGTCAGCCAGGCATCTGAATGCAATTCTCTTCAAAGAATGTGACATTGAACTAACCCATAACCCAATTATGGCTGCAATTCAAGAACAGTGTCTACATAATCCGTAATCCAACAGCGGGGGATCGCGATAAGGCACACACACACACACACAATGAAGCACGTTTGTACACATGTACACACAGACATTGGCAAAAGTATTTAACGGGTAAATAACAATCGTACACCCTATTGTCCTGCTGCTACATAAGCAGCAAAACAACTACAAAGAAAAATAAGGCACCTACAAGGCAGCTGTACACACCAAGACATATCATACCTAGCAAATCTAAATAGTCAACAAGCATATCTAAGACACAGGCAGTGTGGTTTCTAATTTACTTTTTCAATGATGGGCTATGTGATGGTTGTGAGACTGTTCACAAGCACACTGCAGTCAGTAAAGAAGTCAATCAAGTCTGTGGTTTGTGGTAAATGACATGGTATCAGTTACGCAAAGATTCCTCTGAGGAACATGGTTAGGCACATTTCACTTGAGTTGCCTAGCATTTCATTCAAAGATTCTTGGAAAATGATTGCATTGGTTGGTGAATTCTGGCATCTGTCAGAACAAGGAAATGGAATAAACAAATGAGATGAGTGAGTACCATAATGTAGCATTACTCATCCTATGTTAGTATTATCTTTTGACATTGACTGTGAACTGTCATAGTATAAAAAGCGCATGTTTAGTGTAGCTGTGAAACTATAAAAGAGTAATGCATGTGAAATAGGTCGCACAGAGGCTTGGTACTACAGTAGTCATTAGAGTCACTTTAAGCCCTTCATCTCTTCTCCACTGTTCCCCTCTCATCTCCTCTTCCCCTCTTAGACAGTACAGGCACTAATGGAGTTTGGACTAGACCTGAGGGAGAAGAGAGAGGGAGGAGGGGAAGGAAAGAAGCAGGGAGTGAAGAAGAAGTGAGAAAGAGTGTTGAGAGAGTAGGGATCATGAAAATCAGTATTGGTGCTGGTATTCCTTTTAGCTATGGGATTTATTTGGGCAATTAGCATTCTAATAAGTTTCATTTATCTTTAACATAGGTTTGTCTCATTAAAGTTTACACCTCTTTTAAAAAGGAGCAACCCCCCCACACACACACACAGGGTAAAAGGACAACAACAGTTCATACTTGAAGCAGAGGCTCATTAAAATAAGTGGAACACTCACATTACTGCACAAGATGAAGGCATAAAAAGAGGTTTGGGAAGCAACAACATCTTGAGAGAAGGGGAAATGATTCATATGTTTAAAAGGAGTGCTTGCATTTGTGAGTGAGAACACAATAGAAAGCAAAAAAGAAGAAATGACAGAAAACAGACAGGAGAACAAGCACGAGATAAAAGAAAGACAAGAGTGTCACTGAGAATTAAAGAAATTCTTTTGATGTTCTTTAAGAAAACATCTGTCAAAACAGAACAACCATTTGACATGTACACACACACACACACACACACACACACACACACACACACACACACACACACACACACACACACACACACACACGTGTTGATAAAGTGACACACCTCACAGCAAGTTTCATTGCAAAAGAAAAGACTATCTAACTATATAATCTACTGTGTAGCCCCACAGCAACTATTCCAAAAGCCACAGAAAACAGAAGGACAGAAAGAAAATGTTAAAAGAAAAGAAAAAAAAGCAGAAAAAGAGAGCGAGAAGATGAGAGAGAGAGAGAGAGAGAGAGAGAGAGTAGGTGATGTGTCCCAGGTGTGCGCTCTATCCTCAGCAGTAGTTAAGAGCAAGGCACGGCAACGCCTCAGCCATCCGTCACTATGGAGATAACAAGCTGTCAGGGCCAGATAGGATCATGGGCCACAGAGGCCGGTCACTCTGCTTGAACACCACAGGAGCCAATCAGAGCAGAAGGGGAGAGGGTTAGATGATGTGAACAAAAGGATAGTTACTGGCATCAAGCTCTTCAGTGGAAAAAGGAGAGGAAAAACAAGACGAAAAGAAAGAAACCAAGAGGAGAGAATTGATGGAAGGAAAAGAAGAGAGGTGCAAAACACATGCGAGTGGAAGAATTAAGCTAATTTACAAAGAAAGAAAAAAGAAATAGAAAGGAACGAGTTGGAAAATTTAGAGAAGTTCATGCAATTCTAACAATGAAATAAGAAGGCGCCCAGAGCAATTCATCAGTCAATGCTCAGCGTCTAAACAACTCATGCCAGCACATTTCCTTTTCTGAAATGCTGTGTACTGCTAACAATTACCCCGTCTTTCCATTTTGAAAATACAGCTAAAAATGCCCCTATACAATGCGCTTACTTTACAATTTAGGAGTCTGGAACAAGCAGTGCAGAAAAAGTGCATCAGTGGAAGAAGTCCAAAACAAAACACAATGGTAATCATTTCAGGAGGACAGAATATTGCTCTTTTATATGTACACATATATTACGTAATAAAACTAAAATATTCTGCAAGCCAAAAGGGACATCACATAAAATGCCATAGAAGATATTGCACCTTCAAACAAGTCAATACATGACACTTAAATGAATTAGATGAAAAACTGATATCTGTTGTTCTCTGTGTTTCTAGCACGAGTAACTGTGGACAGGTCAGGTGTCACTGAATGCAGCTGATTGCGCTTTATGAGGTATAATGGAGTATGAGTGACCTGGCATGTTCTCATCTTGATCTGTAGAAAAAAGCATTGATGAGAGGCAATCTTCACCACTTAACGAAGACCCAATGCAACAGACTGGCTGCAGTCTGCACACAGAATTACAGTCTTTTCTCTCCATTTTAAAAGATTGACCAGGTGAAAGCTATGACCCCTTAAAGATTTCTCCTGTAAAATTGGCTGCAGTGGAGAAGAGGAGCTGCTGATGAAGCGAGAAGCTGAGTAGGAATGACTTACATTAACACAAAGATTCTTTAATAGGGTCAAATCTAACACTGAGAAGTTGAAGAGCTACTGATGCCGCCTGGATGGAAGACTGGATATGCCAATACCTATATGTATATGTATATGTATGCATGTATCTGTCAGTAGTGGTGAAAGAATTATTAAGATCCTCTACTTAAGTAAAAGTAGCTAATGCCACATTGTAGAAATACTCTGCTATTGTTGTCCTGCATCAAAATTTGTAATGTGCAGTATTAGTATCAAATAATTATAAAAAATTATATATATTATATTATTGATTGCAATTATTGTGTAAGCATCACTTTAATTTTGCAGCTGGTGAAAGTGGGAGTTGTTTTACCTACTTGATATGCTGCTTGGTAGCCAATTAATCTATAATATAATCATAATTCATGTGTTGATTATATTTTGTATTAATAATCTGATTCTGCAAAGTAAGTACAGTAGTAGCTACGTCTGTCAGATATATGTAGCACAGTACAAAAGTACAGTATTTGAGTAAATGTACTATTACCACCGCTGTCTGTCAGTGTGCATGCAAATGGCTGTATACATGTAGCAGAATATAGTATTACACAAATCTCCATAACGAATTCATCAGAGGTGAGTGGGACTGTACTGGGCCACACATCTGATCTGCTGTCTTGACAGAAGTGAAGTAACAGCTGCTACAGTATGTCTCTACAGCAAGTCAGTATAAAGAGAAGCAGCGAAGAGAGCTGCAGACCGTCAAAAAATGTCTAAATAAATAAAAAAGGTAGAAAACAAGAACAGGGCAGATTTAACACATTATACAGATGTAAATACAATATCTACAGATATATCCTACAGGGCCTACAGGGCAGATTTAACATATTATACAAATGTAAATACAATATCTACAGATATATCTATATCTAACTATAACACAGAGTGAATGGGGGAGCAAAGTGGAGGAATACAGAGGAACGGAAAAGAGGAACAAACGAAGGAGACAGATTGGCAATTCACTTTTTATTTTTTTTAAACCTTTATTTATTCAGGGAAGGTTTACTGAGAGGTAGCCTCTCTATTGCAGAAACGCCCTGACCACATTCACACAATCATACCTGGACGCTGCAGTACAACCACAGTCTGATCTGCTGGAGCTGTTGGAGGTTAAGGGCCTTGCTTAAGGGCACCTCAGTGGTGGTAATGAGGGAGGAACAAGCGCTGGCCCTTCACTTTTCCCACCAGATTCTCTCCTGTCGGTTTGGGGATTGAACTAGCAACCTCCCGGTCACAAGCTCGCGTCTCTAACCTTTAGGCCACCACTGGCCCCCTTTAGACCACCACTGCCCACTCAACTTTGTTGTGAGAGGATGGACACAAAATCAAATAAACCTCATATCAGTATCAACAGATTTGAGAAGCAGGAATGAGGTGAGATTAATGAAATGAGTTTGAAAACAAAGAGAGAAGGATTAGGGTTCATCACAATACTCATGGGATGTAGACTGTGAGAGTATGTAGAGTGCACTCTGAGGAGCAATGGGTGGGGGTTGGAGGGGGTAGGGGGGGAGAAGTGTGTGGGGTGGAATATAGAGAGGTGTTCCAGGTGCTCTGCAGGCAACCGTGGAAGAGCATCATTGCATGTGTGTGTGTGTGTGTTGTGTGCTGTCAGTCACTGAAGGCCTCTCACAGTTACTGTATTGTGAACAGCATTATTGATCTGCAAAGAGATGGTGAAACAACGACTTATTGCCCCCCTACACACACACACACACACACACACACACACACACATTTACACTGCATGAGCACAAGCTAAACTATTTGATAACAGTGAAATGAGGCTGATCTTGTCATTGTATCACTATGGTCCGGTAGCATACTGTTTCATCAGCAAAGTCTTCACAACAAAACTGTGCTGTGCTCATATTTGCTCAGTACATAAGCAACCCAACGTATTTATATATACACTTCTGTCTGCTTTAGTACGATCAATACACCTACTCAAACGGGTACAAATCATTGTTCCAGTGCACCAAAGTCCCACACAAATAGTAGATGCACACATACATCTTCCTAGTCCTACACAAGAAAAGGCACAAAGCCTGTGAATATACTGCCAACCCACACACACACACACACACACACACAGACACACACACACACACACACACACACACACACACACACACACACACACACACACACACACACTCTTCAGCAACTTCAAAACTGTCTAAACCAACACAGTCAAAAATGGCAAAAGTAACACTTCACTAACCAGACTGAAGTGTGCGTTTATGTGTTTTCTTGGCTCTCCAGCTGATTCCACAAGATTAAAATCACCTCAATTCGCGGCAATAACAACCTTCCCTCAGACCACCACACACCCTCGATCTTATTCAACTTTCTCACACTCACTTTATATTTTTCTCACACACTCTCTTTCTCTCACACACAAACGCACATACACACAGGTGTGTCTCTCTGTGTTTTAACATGCTTACAGTTTCAGCCACCATGGGTGTTCAGCAACCAGTGAGCTGCAATAGAAGCTCAAGCAATGTGAAATGAGATTTGGAGTGTGTGTGTGTGTGTGTGTGTGTGTGTGTGTGCGTGTGTGTGTGCATGCGTGTGTGTGTGTGTGGTGTTGTCTGTATTGTGTATTCACAAAAAAACAATAACAGCCATTAGCAAGCAGTGTAAAATCCTTCTGAAACCTCTTTTCCTCCAAACATCAAAGATGGAGTCTAAAAGGCAAACAGAAAGTCTCACTGTCCATTTCATCTATCTGACTGCCTACACTCTCCCTCTGACGTCCTGATTTTCTGGCCACCCGTTTGTTTGTCTGCGATACAGACATATTACTATGGTGTGAGTCTATCCTCACGTGCTTCCTTCCGGTAAATGCGCAGGTTGAATATAAAGTCAAACTCCTAACTTACAAGGCATTTCATGGGCTTTTGCCATAAACAATTTTCTGTCTAAAAACGCTGTCTTTTTGTCTGTATTAAGACTTTTGCTCAACATGGATTCATTTAACACAGCCTATGCCCTGACCTCCATCATACATTGCCTATCTTTTTTTTTTTTTTTTTTATTGTACTACATTCTGGTATTTGGTGTTTTAAATTTAAACTTAAACAGAAAAAGCTCGAGAATCGAGTTGCCCCTGAAAGCTCTGTTTTTGCTTAGGTCATGTGTTCGAAAAAGGTTTGCAGTGACCGACTGACCAAGCAAACATCTTACTGACATTGCAATCCTTGGAGCCCTGCTCTCCGACTAGTGGTGGTTAAATAGGGCCATGGTCAGATTGCACTTAGATGTACATACACTTTCGCAGCAGAGCCGCAGCCAGCCCAGTGTGGTCTTATCTGTCCCTAATGTTAGGGACAGATAAGATAAGGAGTGAAAGGATCACCCTTAGTCTCACTGCCAGTGTAGGTGCAGAGTAAAACCACACAGACACAACACACACACACACACACACACACACACACACACACAGACAGACAGACAGACAGACAGTTGTCCGGACAGACAGAGAGACAGACAGTCATCCAGACAGACAGACAGTCGTCGGGACAGACAGACGTCCGGCGAACAGACAGACAGACAGATAGACACACACACACACACACACACACACACACACACACACACACACACACACACACGCCACACAAACACACACACACACACACACACACACACACACACACACACACACACACACAGACAGTCCAAATCTGGACAAACAGACGTCCGGCGAACAGACAGACAGACAGACAGACACACACACGTGCACACACACACACACACACACACACACACACACACACACACACACACACACACACACACACACAGACAGACAGACAGACAGTCGTCCAGACAGACAGACAGTCTTCCGGACAGACGTCCAGACAGACACACACACACACACACACACACACACACACACAGACAGACAGACAGACAGACAGTTGTCCGACAGACAGAGAGACAGACAGTCATCCAGACAGACAGACAGTCGTCGGACAGACAGACGTCCGCGAACAAGACAGACCAGACAGATAGACACACACACACACACACACACACACACACACACACACACACACACACACACACACACACACACACACACACACACACACACACACCACACACACAACACACACACACACACACACACACACACACACAGACAGTCCAAATCTGGACAAACAGACGTCCGAACAGACGGACAGACAGACAGACACACACACGCGCACACACACACACACACACACACACACACACACACACACACACACACACACACACACACACACACACACACACACAGACAGAGACAGTCGTCAGACAGACAGACAGTCTTCGGACAGACGCCCAGACAGACACACACACACACATTCACACACACACACACACACACACACAGACACATGCACACACACACACACACACACACACACACACACACACACACACACACACACACACACACACACACACACACACACACACACACACACACATCCCATCCCATTGTTTAAGTAATGCAATGCTGACCACTAATAGTTGTGGTTGTATAAAGATGTCAAACACACTTACTTTGAGTAGATTCTGGGATGTCTGCTGTAATGTGGTAGCAAATCCAAAATAAAAAGGAGTGAGATTGGATGGGATAGGGAGTCAGGATCAAGATGGATAAAAAAAGAGTGTATTAAAAGAACACGAAACAGAGACGGAATATATCATAAAGGAGAGAATCTGATGGCAGACAAAAGGCTCTAATAAAAAGCGACTGGAGCACCAGTGTTAGCTGAGGAGATGAAAAGATGCTGCATCAAAGGTGTACCAATGAACAGTAGAGGTTAAGAATGAGGTTAACGAAGGTGAGCGTTTTAAACAGATACAAATAAAGTGCATTGAATGAGGACAGCTATATATATATATATATATATAAATATATATATGAAACTGAACATGCACTTGGAGCTGTTACGTGTACAGGTGAATAATTAGGGTTAGAGAATGATGAAGGATAAGTGATGAAGTAAATGTTATCGTTAAGGTTAAGGTTAAAAGGAGCCAGCTCCACCAGTAAATGAAAGGATATGGACTGGAGACCATACGGATGCACCAGTTGCGAGGACAGGTGGTTTGCTTTAGGCAGAAGAAGACCACAGGTGCCAGCTCTGGGTAGGGCAACACAAGAGTGCTTAGGTCACTGCCGATACTGACGTCATCACCTGAACCCACTTCCTCAATGATGTCATCAGCCTGCGCCAAGCCGTATTCCTCACTCTGCCCTGGCCCTGCTGAGGAAATGCTCCCCAGCGGCACAGGACACTCCTCGCTCGTCATGGCAACCAAGCCGAGATCTGAAAGACAACGCAAGTTGACACTGGGATAAGGAATGAAATAATGATCACATTGTTTGATACACCACTGATTTCCATGAGACTTTAGATAACAAAAAAATTGACTGCTTGGATTTAATTACCATGCAGTACTGTATGCACTGCAGCAAATTTATTGCAATTAAAATGATTTATTTCATCATGGTTTGTCTGGAAAAGCAGGCTTTTGGCTATGCAGTCACTCACACAGACCACTTGATCACCCCCCCATGTCATAACATCACCTCACAACTCACAGATATTTAATAATTGTTGTTTTCCGGCCAGAATGGCCCATTAGTCTCTCGCTGTCTCTTAGCCCTGCATAAGCAAATGCTCTTATCGTAAACTCGCTTGTCTGCATAACGGAACGCATTGCTTACTGATAACAATCACCTCTCGCAATCAAACACACACAGAGGGCTATGGCAGAAATACTAAATCAATGTCAACAGTCATTGCACATTCATTGACAATTAATTTAGACCCATCACAGTGCTGTGGGAGAGGAAATGGCTTTCCATCTCTTACCACTTAGCTCATGAATGTATTCACTTTTATCTGTGTGTATATATCAGCATGCATATACACAGACACAGAAAATGTGTACGTGTTTTTCCATGATCAAATGTGCAATTTGAACACATGCCTGTTTATTAAAACATTAGATACAACAGATAACACAATGCTGCATATAATTTGACTTTCAGTTCATCGGCTCACGTAAAAAAGAATTAAAATTTAAAAAAAAGCCAAATACTGGAGTTTCAATTTATAAGTGGTGTCATGAGTTCACATGTCGTTTCAAGGATTCAAAGGCATACAGAGGGACTAATATAAGAAGAAGAAAAAAAAGAGCAATGACACATAAAATGACAATCGGCAAGTCAACCATTACCAGCCAGAGTGAATGCATAATAACATACTGGACTTTGTAGTCCTCTTGCTTTTAACTGGCAGCCAAAGGAGGCAGCCAGCAAGAGGCGAGGAGCCAAGCGAGAGCCTGGACATATGCACATTCTTTTACACACACACACACACACACACACACACACACACACACACACACACACACAAAGACAGACAGACTGAAGTAAAATTAGGTGTAATGTTTTTTGGATCAACATTAGCATCTGTGATATTTGCATGTCTGTGCTACAAACACAAGCAGAAAACTACAAACATGCATGCGTAGGTGTGGATTCCTTTATGTGCGTGCATTCGTGCATGACTAAATGTGTTTGCTTGCACTAAATCCTACCGTAGGATTAAGTGCTAGTGGGAGAGCAGACTTTGTTTTTATAGGGTAATGATATTAAAGGCTATTCATTACAAGCTAAGAATATAGGACAGTGGTGAATTAGTACCCGGTATCTCTCACAGCTCCCGGAGCTAATACTCTGACCAGATGTTAAAACAAGGTGGAGATATCAAAACATTAGAAAGCGGAAAGTCACCCACCACACACAGCGATACACTGATACAGTAAGTCTCCTCTCTCTCTCTGCCTCGTAATTATCTGTTAGTATACCTACTGTATGTATCCATTTATTACCCCATTACATTCACATGCATATTGTTTTGGCCTTTCCAAAAATGGCTTTTTGAGTTAGCTTCACCATGGCAACAGCTGCTTCCAGTGAAGGCAGGGATTTTATTCTTACTCTGCAGTGTTTTATTTCCCGTGACTAAGCTTCTTAGGCTACGTTCAGATGGCAGTCAAATTTGATTTGTTTCTGAAATCAGATCAGAACTCAGATCAAACAATCGCGCCGTTTGAAGGACTGTTGTTCTGCTCTAATAGCGCTCTGCTCGTAGCAACATTGATTCTGCACAGCACTTCCGTCACCCTGGATTTGTCGGTGTGTCGTGTTGCGAGTAATGTTATGCTATTTCGTTGATTTACCATTTTAGCTAAATGCTCGCGGTGATTTTAAGCTGGGCTTTTGTTGTAAAGGTAAAAATGGTGGAGTAAAGCTGCGCTGCTGTTGACAATGTGGAAATTAATAAAGGCTGTTTTGGTTCACGCTGGTTCTAACTAAAGAGCCTCTAATATATTTTATTTTATTATCTGCATATGTAATTCATAACCCTCAACTACACAAGTGTAGTTCAAAGACAATTTGAAATCTGATTTGAACGGCCAGTGTCGGGACTGAGACAGAAATCCGATTGGAATCGCATTTCAAGCCACCTCCAAATGTGGTTTGGATCCAATTTACAGAAATCGCATTTCAATTTCTAAAATCAATCTAAATACAATCTGGATATACCAAAATACTGATTTGGGCTGGTAGTCTGAACAAGGCCTTAAAGAGACCCTGCAGCTATTATGGGCAACTACAATTAAGCAGGAGATGGCTTTGCAGAAAGGAGTGCGTTATGTGGATTCTGTGTACGACTATTTGTCTATCTATGGTGTAGCGAAGACAGTGAAAAATATGCCATTAGCCTTAAATTTGTTGTTTAACTATCGCTGCTACAATATTCCTGCATGCTGGGAAAGCTTCCCCTAAATGTGTTTTTTTGTGATGATGACTGATGATGAATGCATTCGTTTGACACAGAGAAACTGAGATAGAAGAGAGAGAGAGAGAGAGAGAGAGAGAGAGAGAGAGAGAGACTACCCACAAGGCCCCCACTGCTGTGTCAGCACCGACACACAAACGCATTCACACTTCCTCAACATCCACACTCTCACACATTAACACCCTTAATTGGGGTAGTGAATATACAGTCACCCGTTTAGCTGCACTATGAGCTAAAGGCTGCGATAAGCCATTGAAAAACTTGCTTTCCCCCTCCCACACAGTCACTGCGACAGTCTGAGGCAGACACAGGAAGAGGCTCCAGGAAAACAACAGCGAAAAACATACAGTGAATCCATGAGGGGTTTGGGCAACACATTCTTCATTTCAATCATTTCATACTGCCAATTTGAATATAATGTAAAAAAAAAAAAAGCAGAGAAAAGCTGTGTTTTTAGTCCTGGCTGACTGACTCCACAGAGATCAAAAATCTGATGTATGATACCCAAGGGATACAAGTAATTACTAAAATTCTCAGTGAGTCATTGAACGAGCTCAAAAGTTAAGGCTCAAGATAAGGAATTGAAGGCTTAAAACAAGAAACTATGTGCGCTTCCAAATCTCTGCTTGATGCCTGTGAGCTATACATGTTCAGTATTATATAAAGTGTTTTTAAAGAAGAATGTTTGTTGAGTTGTTCCTTCAAGGTGCTCTAAGCAGTGTTGGGTGACGTCACTTCTTGTTGACGTTCAAAGTATTGTCAAACAAAACGGAGGCTAGTTCGCCCCTCCCACCTCCCCCTCCCTTCCACACACTAAGCCCCCAACCCCCACCCCAAAATCCTTCTTGTCGGGTATAGGCTGGAATGCTGGAACGCTGTTTGTTATGTTTCGTGGTGCAGGTTGGCACAGTTTGTTTTAGTTGCCGTTTGTGGAGCCTGGGCTGTCTAGACTGCATTTTTTTTTTTTACAGTGTGTTCAGGGGACAGGCAGCTAGCGGATAGTGAGGAGCTGTTTGCTGTATGTGACAAAAACTGTTGTAGCCTAAAAAACGTGTGTCGTCGCTTAGAGCACCTTCAATGCTAAAATCAGTCCTTGGAGCAACAAGGAGAAACAACGTCTCTACGTCTATGGGCCATTGTAGTGCATCTGTGAAGCTGCTTCTCCATGTCATAGTTAAAATATCACTGGCTGACCCGGTGAAATGAACATATCACTGAACTGATGAACTTAGGCAGTACTGATATGAGCAAGATACATTAACTGGAATTCCTTGATTTGTACAGTTTTACGTGCAAACATCATGGTGATGCAGGTTTCTTTTCTACCTCCTGGTGTCCGCTCACATCTCCCATTGTGCTATATATGCATAGGACTAATATTGCTTTTCAGGGGAGCCTAAATCTACTTTGAAAAGAATGGATACCAAATTTGACATATCGTAGGACATAATACTAGGGCTAGGTACCGAATTCAATACTTTTTAGGCACCGACCGAATTGCCTCTAAAGTATCGAGTATTGAAAAATGCCTCGTCATTCAATACCTAATTTTAATACCTAAGGAGTAAATCTCATCAGAGTGAGTGAGCCAATAAGCATGCAGCATGTTTCTACCAAGAGCTAATAATGCTGGTGATTGGCTGTCGCATGTTACACGTTGTAGAGACACACAAGAAAAACCTTTCTGTTTTATAAAATTGGTATCAAAAAAAGTATTGTTTAGGAACCGGTATCGAAGTAACGGTATTGGTATTACCGTAACCGTTTTGACAGCAGTGTGTTAGCATTTGAACAAAGTGCTGTAAATTTACATTGTTGTGCACATTGTGGTTAAAGTCGTCGGATAAGTGTGTAGAGTTTTTGTGTTCAAGCAATGAAAAACGAACTAGAGTTTGGTCCACATGAACTGCTGCTGTGCAGACTGTAGTTAGGAGTTTTGCACATGTGGCTCCAGTTGTGCCCACTGTTGTTTAGCAATCGAAAAAAACTGTTGTACCGGTGTCTATAAATAAAATTGAATTGAAATTGAATTGTGTGTCAGGTGATTTGAGACAATTCTAAGCCCAGCATAGCACTGACAGCCAGGGACACACCAACTTAACACTGCACCCAGTTTAAACATCTATTAAATTCTTTCTCTCACTGTGTTAAAACCCAGTCGAGGAAGCTTAATATCATGACTTGAGAAAAAACACACATCAGCTGTGTGTGACTGGGCTGAAAAATGAGCAAGAACATTGAGCATATGAGAAAACCCTGGGCAGATCCCTGATGATTTATACCGTCCCAGATGGATGTGTGTGTATGTGTGTGTGTGTGTGTGTGTGTGTGTCTCTCAGAAGAAACATGCACCGTTGGACTATTCAGACACAGACAGTTGCTAATGCTATTATAATCACCCCTTTGAGAACACAACTTAGACTACACAAACCCCATGCACAAACACTACACACACATTCCCTCACAACATACACACTCCCTGTCTCGTCAGCTTTGTCAGCCAATGCTTCATCCAGTGACCCGAGACAAACCAGTTTTGACACCTATTGCTGAGTGATCAAAACAACACATTACCTTGTTATTTAGACTATCGATATTTTCAATGAGAGTATAATGTATTTAGAAAGCAGCCAGTGACAGGAGAGTCGCCACTGAATAAGATGGCTGGCTTTTTGAAAGCACTATAAAATAGCATTCTAAAATCTGATAAATGTGACTCGCATAATGGAGAAGAACATAATGTGTCTAGTTTAGTGCCATAGTAATATTTAAATATGTCAACATAAATAGACTTTGGAGTTTGATGCAACATGTTTACTGCACGTTCAAAATGGATTTGGATTAACTTTACACGACAGTTTAATATCATAAGTGCCTTGCTGTTGGAGTTTATTTTTCACTTTTAGTTCTGCATTACTGTTTTCCTTTCTTTTACTTTCTACATTACACCAGCCTGGCTTTATGTCTGGACAACACGAAATAAGGACCCTTGTGTTTTACTTTGATCCTTAAGAGAGCAAAAGGAGGAAGAAAACACTAAATAACTGTCTGGCTGCTCAGCCATTGTTGTTAGAGCAGAGCACCTAGAATATTTACCTTAGAAAAGTAAAGGAAGCAGTGAACATGCTGCATCAACACTATCTGTGACAGGCTGTCACAGGGCAGTGTGCATGGGATTCAGTCATCCTTCATGTTATGTCTGATTTTAGGTACAATCAGAGTGCATAGGGTCCCAAGCACAGACATCAGCTCAGTGTCAATTTGCTGGTGAATTTCAGATGAATTATGAGAAGATCAATTAAAGCTATAGTGCGTAGTTTCCCCCATGAGGAATTCTATGTAATGATAGCAAAACTGTCGGCGCATCCACATGATACAAGCCTTCAGTGATTGCACACCCCCCACCCCTCCTCCACACAGTTGCTAGTAGTCAAGGAGGACATGGAAGATTAAAAAAACATGATGGACTCTTCAGATGAGGTAATTATCTTCACTCGAGTTTCTGTGTGGGAAAGTAGCCGGACGAGACAATCTTCTGAACATAGCCATACGGAGAAATAAAGAGAGAGTTGTGTAACAAGGACACTGTCCTCCCCTGAAAAAAGCCCCCATAAGTTATTTGTTCAAAAGCAATAACGACTCATATTTACGTTTATTGTGGCAACGCCGTCTAGTGGAGGTAATAATTATGACAGGAGCAAAGCAGGAAGTATGGTTATGTGTAGGAGCGCCAAATGTAAGGTAGGTTTGGGTGGTGGATAATTAAAAAAAAAAATTCACCCTGGAGACTTTTAATAAAAGTAAATGGCGATTTTTTTTTTTTACTTTATGGAGGGAGCAGAACGGGTCCTGCTTAGTCTCACTTTGCCAGGCACTCCTCCAAAGCGCGCTAAAGGAGAATCTGTCTAATCCACATAGCATTCGGGGATGGGAGGAAAATGTGCTCTGGTTTAATGGCATTTCTTTAAACCAATCAGAATCGTTATTGGCGGTGCTAAACTCCGCACAGAGCCGCTGCAAAATAGTCGTGCAATAGAAAACTCAGATTGGACAGATAGTCTAGCTAGCTGTCTCAATTTACCATGCAGAGATCTGAGGAGCAGTTAACCATAGTCCTCATAAATCCACCGTATTTAAAACTCCAATTCAAAGAAAGCGGAAGGAACCGGAAAATACATGCATCCGGCAGAATTTCCCACAGCACCGGGGCAATCGATGGAAGTGGAACGCGAAGAATATAGACTACGTTCTGACACTGGTATGGGCGCTTATTTATGAAATGCTTCAATAGGTCCTATTAGAGGGTAAGAATAAACGTTCTATATCGTCGTAGGGTTTGGAGGATTTCTTGATAACACAAAATAAGTAATCTAGGCCCTTTATATAGTGTATAATTTACAGCAGATTTGACGATAATTTTCTTCTTTATTGATCTGTCTCTGTAAAAGTCCTTCAAGACTTGCTTGTATTAATGCACTCCATAATTAAATGTAAACTCATTCTCAAAACAACAGAGTTTTATACCAGTTCTACACAAGGTAGGATAGGTTAAACCCAGGAAATATTGCATCACCAATACCACAGTATTGTATGGCATATTTTTCTTCTGTTAAATTCAGTGTTCTGCGCTCGTGTCAAATTTGGTAGTTTAAATTTCTGCCCTGAAATGGGTAAAAATATCCTCATCCACTGCAGGGAGATGGGTTGTTAACCTGCAGCCACAGTCAGACACTTTTGGGGTATTTCAGTTGATAGGTGACATAAAGGTGTCGTACCCATCTCCAGCTTCCAGCAGTGTTATCCTGACTCGGCAGAATAGCCACATTGGCCCAGACATTAGGTATGGATCACAGACTAGCTGAGTGGCAGATTTACCCTGAACAGCCATACATGTTCTGAAAAAAACCTGTCATTGGTCCACACTGATATCACAGGTCACATTTCGGAAATCCACAAAGGTAATTCTAATGTGTAAATATATACTGCATGGTTAAAAATAGTAATACATCTGTATCATCATCATCATCATCAGGCTGTTGAGGAAAAGATGCATTATATTATATATCATTATATTTTCCATACTGAAACCAAATTACTCCTGTTTGGAAGTTAATCCTGCTGTTACCACTGAGAATCAACACCCAATTTATTGAGCTCATAACTGACATAACCAAAATGATTTCACTTCACATAAACTGCCTAGAACAAATGTTAGGGAACTGAAGCCAGACTGATCAAAAAGGTCAAACATTTAGCATGAGAAAGAGTTGATAATCTTGGGAACTGTTGAAAGAGTTAGAATTTATTCCCTTCAGTAGTTTTTTTAAGTTAATAAGTTTTGAATGGAAAAGACAGCTCGACTTTAATGTGTACTGTATGTTGTCAAGTATAGTTTCTGGTAATTAATTTTGTGATTTTAGGAATAGATAAAAGATTTGCTTTGATTCTTCTTAAATCTCACATCTTCCTTTTGGAATTTTAAATTTCCATCTGTTTTGATTTCTACCCATCATCTCCCTCCACTTTATCTCCTCTTCTTATCCCCTCTGCTGCCCCATTCCCTTGCTCTCTGTAGCTCTTCTGCCTCTCTACGTCTTACTCCTTTTCTTTAATTCTCTCTCTCAGTCACTCTGTCTCCCTTTCTAACATAAAGAGGATACTGAGCTCTGTGTCAGCAATCATCTTTAAAGAGTGGCTGCCGGTCGATTACACTGGAGCAGTGGCCCCTGTAAGCCTAATCTGTTTTAACAGCATAAGCTTTTGCCAAGCAGCTGGGACTATTCCTGTGCATGCACAGTTTGAGCGGATGTCAAGAACATATTTGTGTCTTTAAGTCGGCATGAGTGCTTTATTGTTTGACAACCTATTACTGATGCTAATACAATACTTTGCACTGTAAAGGAGTTTAAAACAATTAGCACCATGCTACCATCTTTTACAGTTTGGGTCATGCTACCGTTCAGGTGTAATAATATGAATTCATTGGGCGGCAGGGAGACAGACAGGCTGAGAAATGAGCTGGAGAGAAGCGAGCGGAGGCTAGGACCTACAAATTGGATCATGACTCACTGCACAGAGAGTGCGGAGGCTAGACATTGACTAAATACTACAAACATAGCTCTATTAAGGAGTGGACTTCATTGTAAAGTGCTTTAGTATACAAGCTGTTGTATACAACAATGCTGTAGCCTGCTGACATCACTGTCCATTTCTCCATTTGACTGTAATCTCGTCATTTCACTTTCATGTTGAAATCTTTATCAGTTTAGCATTCAAGTTCAATTTGGGAAAAGAAGTATATTCATGAAAGGCATCATCAGGCATTTTGAATTTTGAGTCAGCATGTTCCAGTTGAAAGGTATTTCAAATGTCACCATGTAATGTCGCCTTTCTCCTCTTGTAGACTACAGCTGCTTTAGTCTTTAGTTTTTCTTCACTCGTGCTAGCTATGGTACTGTCAGCTACCAACTGTATTAATATCAGAGCTGTGTTTTGATTTAGTTGTGATTTTCTAATTTACTACATGTTTACAAAAGCTGCCTGAGGACACATCATCACAAGTCTTAATGGCACGATTTTTCTGTATATTGTAATTGTAATTGTAATATGTCTGTATATTCAGTATGATTCATAATAAGTGTGGAGGACTGCAGAGAACAGAATAAAGCAGAATAAAAACTGCAGGTGATCCACGCAAGAAAAACTCAACTGCTGTCACAAGCTGATTATCACCACATTTATTATTATTTCTGATGATTCTGTGTGTGTGTGTGTGTGTGTATACATGTGTCAGCTACAACTAAGTGAGGGGGAGATTGGGGGGGAGGGGTTGTCCTTTCTATGCTTTGTGGAAGTTTGTGCACACACACTTCTGTGTGTTATTGACTGATTTATAACAGGCTCCCCCTGCTTCCCAACACAAATCCATATTGGCGAGGGAGGGAAGGTCCAATAATGCTGCAAATGATTTACTATTAGAGCCTTTGCTGTCATTCTTTCACTCTGATAAATGACATGCATTTCCCTCAAGCTGCCCGTGTGTGTGGCAGAAGGAGCTCATACTTGTAGGCGTGCCAAATAAAACAAACGGTCAATCTTATAGGCTGACGTGCGAGTGCTTTTACTGCAGCCTGTCAGCTTTGGTGAGTGTGTGTGTATATGTGTGTTTTCAGGCTCCAAACCAGATCAAGCAGTTGCCTGCTCCTTGCTGACTACACTGACAGTGGCAGGGGGACCGAGGACGTTCAAGTCACATTGACTCATACAGACAGGTGTACGGAAAATGTCAGCGATTTGTCTGTGTGTGTGTGTGTGTGTGTGTGTGTGTGTGTGTGTGTGTGTGTGTGTGTGTGTGTGTGTGTGTGTGTGCGTGAGATCCTGACTTCCATTAGATTTTGTTCTTTTTCTACAATGTCCTATACCCTCCGTTTTGCGCTTGCACACACACACACACACACACACATGCACACACACACACACAAGGTAACTATAGTATCGGTAATGGGGACAGTGGGTGCTATAATTGTCACAGGTGTTCCTTAATTGGCTAGAAGCACTATTATCTTCCATATTTAAATGGCGAGAGAGGGTGTGGGACTTCTTTTGAGAGGCTTTGTGATTTAGTTTCAGTGTGAAGCGTTTAGCCTGCCTCCCTCGGAGTTTAACTCAGACTTACTTGTGGACCATGTAGCTTTTTGTATTTTACGTCTTTGATGCATGTGGGAGATGCACATCTCCTCTGTTCTATTCTCTTCTGTTGTGCTGAGTTCTATTTAAAGTTACCTAAAAGCATCATTTCCTTAAGATCAAAGGAATGAAGTCAATTCTGTTTAGCGTGGGCTTTACAAGGAAAAACAAGGAGGGGAGGAGAGAAACAGAGAGTAGAGGGAAGAGGAAGTGATGGAGGAGGAGGAGAAGTAACGTCAAATTCATTCCTCTTTTTCTCCTCTGCGGGGCAAAAAAGCGTTGAGTCGAACATCTGTCAGCTCTCCTTATCTCTTCTCCCCCTGACTCTTCACTGTCTCTTCCTCTCCTTTTAGAAACCTCTTTCCCGTTGCTTTCATGCCCTGACAGAAGCTGCCATCCAAAGTTTGGAAACTCAGGGAGAAATGGCGCAATGTGAGCGTGTGCAGGCATGTGTTTTTTTTTTCGGAACATTGTGTCTGTGTGTGTAAGAGAGAGAGTATGGGACGAAGAGAGCACCGTGGGATGAGAGAGAGAACAGAGCACAGAAAAGCCTTGATATCAAGCCTGAGAAATGAGAGCTGCCTTGACAGCGCACGTATGTGAGTGCATGTCCATGTGAATGCATGTAGAGGTCTGATTATGCATGTTTCCTGCTCTGCCATTGAAACGTACAGTATGTTTATGTCTGAGTATATTTATGCTTGCACGTATGAGTTTGTGTGTTTGGGAAGGAAACAACTAGGATAAAAACAAGAAAAGCAAACCGAGCGAAAGGATAACTGCTTATGACCAAAGATTTGAAAGGCATCATAGAACATACTGCAAGCAATAAATGGAGAAAGGAAGGGTGATACAGACAAGGGGAAAAATGGGGATGGAAAAAAGATTGAATCATAGAAATGAGAGAGAGGCCTGTGAGAGGTTAGATAGCGGGAGCCGTGAACAAAATGCAATAGGAGAAATGTGGATGAAAGAATAAGAAAATAAGTTAGAGGATGAAAATACTTGTGAGGGGGGGTTGAGGCTGGGTTGATGCGACTGAGGTGAGCAAGACAGAAGAGACAGAAACAGAGGAAGACAACATAGCAGCAGATAAGGCTGTAGGCAAGGGCGACAGAAAGAAGGTAGGACCATGAGAGCTGAGGAGGAGGAGGAGGAGGAGGAGGAGGAGGAGGAGGGAGAAAACAGATAGACAAAAAGGAAAAGAGAAAAAGCTGAAGTGTTTAAGGACAGTTGTGGCTTCTTCATGCAAAAAGAGAGACGTGTCAGTGATAGAAATATAGGAAAGCATGTTAAACTGCACTCTCTCTCACACACAACACACACACACACAGTACTTTAAAGTGAATATGTGATAATATATGGATGTGTAATGCTGATGCACACAAATGCACACCCAAGCATTGTTTCAAGCAAACACCAAAGCCTAAATCCTGATCCGTCCACCTTTCTTATCTTTTTCTCTCGTCGCACCTCTTCTCAAACCTTAGCGCTCCAAGGAAGCCAAGCAGCTTCCTAATTACCTCATTTGCATAAACATGCACATTGTGCAAGAGAGGGAAGGAGCATACGAAAAGGAGGGGAACAGAGCTTCACCTGGAGAAAAGAGGGAGTTAGGTAGAGAGATGTTATTTTGGAAATCGAAAAAAGAGCTTGCAACAAAAATGCGATGCTTGCTGACAGGGAGAGAAACGTCATAACTTGTCTTGGTACTCTGATGATATTCTGCTCTCTCACCCCTTTTTTTTTTGTCCTTTCTCCATCCTCCTCTTCTTCCCTTTTAAGCATTGGCTGAGTGCTATTCATTCTTTGCTCCCTACCTCCCTTTCTGTTTTCCTGCTCCTTTTCTGTAGGTAGCTTAATGCCAACAGCCATTATTCTCTTCCTCTCCCACGTCGTGTCCCTTCCTCTCCTCCTCCACTCTTAGCGCTGTCTTTAATGTCATTTCACTCCCATCTCTCACATTCCTCCCTTCACTACTCCTCATTCTCACCCTCTCTTTGTCTTCCTCTCCTCCTTTTCTCACAGAGTGCTGTGTCAGGTCTTTTCACCCTCAGCAGTGTGAAATGAGATTTGAATATGGCTCTTGGAGCATTTGTGACTGCCGCCCCCCCCTCCCCCCATCCCCACACAAAGAATAGGCCACTCGTAAAGATAAAGGATTGTGACGCTACTTGAGTGCATACTCACATGTCAAGGGAGAGGAGTTGGAGAGAATGGATGAAGGGAGAAAGCTCGAGGAGACAGGGACGGTGAAGGAGAGGAGAGGAGAGGAGAGGAGAGGAGAGGAGAGGAGAGGAGAGGAAAAGAGAGGAGAGGAGAGGAGAGGAGAGGAGAGGAGAGGAGAGGAGAGGAGGAAAAGCAGAATGGGCTACTGTAGAACCATGAATATAAAGAAGGGATCGGCAAGAGAGAAAAACTGTGAAATGGATGAAAAATGAAACACAGATAGGGGATCAAGCGGAGAAAAAATAGACAGAACGGAGAGAGGGAGAGACTTTCATTAAAATGTGCTAACCTTCTTGTTCGCCCGTTTCTTTGCATTTTGAGTGGAAACCCTCCAATGAGAGAGTGAGAGAGGGAGGAATGGAGAAGAGAGCTGAGCTGAGCATGAAATGGCAATGAAGTGTCAAGTGCTGGCCTCATCTCCACAGCAAAACAAGAGACAGATAAGAAGGACCCAGCATGTGTGTGTGTGTGGGTGTGTGTGTGTGTGTGTGTGTGTGTGAGACAGAGAGAGAGTTCACATTTATGCCTATATAATGACATATTTTCAACAACAACAGTGTTTTGACAGTGTTTAAGTTATCATAACTGCCCTCCACCCAGTTAAATACAAAATCATGAAATTGTGATACACAAAAGTATCCTATTTCATTTCAGACATTCATTTTTTTTTTTTTTTTAAACCACTCACATTGCAAATGCATACGTTACACATGCAGAGAGATAAACTAAGCCAGGTAAATATGTGAAGAATTATGCCTGCCGTTTGTTTAACGAACACACCAGCTAAAGACAATTTTTCCAGATACATTTGTTATGTGGACCAAAGACATTCATGTGTAACGCTGTTACACATGTGTGTGTTTATCAAGACAAATCAACTACACATAAATGCCCTGTAAACAAAGCATTTTTCTCACACAAAGAGTCAGTAAGTAGTTTGCAAGCAGTCTGACAAGAAAATGAATAATGGGGCACTACAAAAACAACCAGGTGGCGACGGCCTTTACCTGGACACTCTGCAGAAAAGGAGAGGGATGGAGTAATAGAGGAAGACTAAAGAGAGGTTGCATGAAAGCGCAGGGGGAGAAAGACCAAGCAGCTGACAATAGAACAGGGAGAAGAAAACATTATTCGTTGTTATTATTTTGTCCCTTTGCTTTGGCCAAAGTAATGGCTGTAGTTGCCCTGCGTGTTGTCAGCAGCTTTAGCAGGGGAGTGTGCAGAGGAAAAAGGTGGTGACAGACATACATGGTCAGCGTGTGCAAACATGCAAATGATGATACCTTGAACACACAGTGCCTTGAAATCTTACAGTATCTTGAACATGGGGGAAAAAAAGAGCCATTAAACTAAATCTGTTCAAGGACTGTATTAGTTCTAAAAGGAATAACTTATTCATTTTTAATTGCTTCAATCACATGTGGCTGCATATCTCTACAACCAGTCCTGCCTTTCAGGGCTTCATTGCTACAACAGCAGGTATATGAGGACTTGGTTGCCCGCATCGACATACAATATCAGGAATTTGAGTTATTTCTTGAGTATTATGAACTTCTAGCATAGAAAAATTATATAAAATATGTGCTCCCACTCCCACAATTTCTAACATTCAATAAATAGGCCATTGAAGTGAAGGAAGTGACTTAGTCTCCAGTTGGTTAACTAGACTCGTGAAATCCTTCAATTAACACAGACAGATGATTCTTTGAACAATTTGAACACAGTGCCATTCACAGCACATTCTCTCAGTAGTCCATAGCCACTTATCTGCAATAAGCTCCTGTAGATTTTATTTTGAAACTCTTGCCTTTTATAGTTTTAATGGTCTTGAGTCTCTTTTTTTTTCTCAGTTAAAATTGCATTTCTTGATATTACTTGCGATTATGAATGCATGAAGTCTTTTCATAAAATTTAAATGTATGATTAAATATGTGACAATGTTTAATCACAGGCAACATTTGACAGCACTCAAAAAAGTAAAGAGTCTAAATGTTGAATACAATACCTCATTAATGAATCACATTACACAAAGCACTGACAAAAAGACTGCTCAGCCAACATGCAAAGCTACGTCCATCCAATCTAGTCTCTGTGACAAAGACACAGTCAGCGTTTTCATGTTATCGTTAAATATTTATTCTCTTTTGCTCTTAAGACCCACAATTATGGGGCTTTGACTTTTTTAAGTTAGACTTTTTCTTTTGCTGTATTGACAGATCTACAATGTTCCTGTGCCAATCCATTACAACTGCAAGCAAATGGTATAAAATGGCATTTATTTTCACATGTAGAGAGCCAGTATTAACCAACTTAATGATCAAGAAATGCTTTACTTATTTGTATGGTTTGAAATCATAGTTGGTTTGTGCCTTTTGCAGAATGCTAAAATCCACCGTCTACCTATTTGCTGCCTTTGCCACTGGAGAAGCGTTCTGGTTTTGCTTGGCTGGTCTTTAATTTGAGTTGACGTTATGTGGTCGTCTACCCTTAGTGATGAGGTCATATTGGTGTTAATGTGGCACGCAGCTGCTGGGATGAAAAAGTAGGAACGTCCTGTCAGCAACAAATTGAATGTAATATTCCCATCTGGACCCCCAAATCCTCAGTCCACACTTCTTATTTGCATGCACTTAATTATTTACATTTTCTCCCTCTCTCCTTTTTCGCTGCCAAATGTTGCTTTTCAATTGAGAATCTAGAGAACGGTAAGTTTCCTGGAATCAGCTCTCAGCAGGTGTTCACCTCAGCTCCTTTCTTTAGAAACGTACAGTCTCCATCATCAACTATTGTCCCATTAATCACGATTAATATCTTTAATAATCATTGATTTATAAAGTAATAATCCTTACACTGTCTCAGTGGTGTCTTGTTACAAATGATTTCTTCTATGACTCACAAACCAAAGCGCTCCTTTACGAGCGTCACTTAATATTTTATCCAGAACAGAAAGGTAATGAGGAAGTCAAAAGGCCAGAAACTCATTTCGCAGATCTCAATGATGATCTATTGCCTGGCTATCCATCTCTGCAAGACTGCTGAACAAGAATACATAACACTGACTAAATTAATTTCTAACCAGAATGTCCCACACTGTGTAGGAAGTTGTACGGATGTTAGCGTATTAGCTAACAATGAGACGTTTGATCATAGACTGAGTTAGCCCTTTCACTCATGTCAACTGTCAAAGAAATATACTCCATTAAGGAATAATTTTTAAACAGAGATTAGGTTTCATAAAACTTGAAGGAACAGACTGTGTGTTTTAGTTTGGTAAAGATATTGTGATCAATAATAATAAAATGCCAATGTTCCCATATATTGTGATGTGACTCCTGAGGAAAATGTTTCTTCACTCGCTACCATACATAGTGAAGTCAACATGAGGGCTAACCCTGCACCCTTAGACACTTCCGCCATTTAACTGCTCGAGTGCTTGAATAAGGGTCTTCTAGATAAAAGAATGGTGTCACTTATATGTAGTCCACCGGCCGGAGGCTTTTTTATCTATACCGGAATATATTAGCCTTCTGTTCGGGATTGCTCCATCCCGCCACACAGCTTTGATAATACAAAACAAAACATCTCCATCTTTACCCGCAGACAAACAAATGCATTACCTTGCTAATTAGCTAAAGATAAATCTGCTAGAAATGCTAATCCAAGAAAATCCACAGTGTTGTTTTCTCTTTCAGCTTCTTGCAGAGGGAGGGAGCAGGAAGCTGAGGCATTCCAGGAGAAGACTGAAGGTCAAACTGAGGTGGAGGAGAGAGAGAGAGATAGAGAGACAGAGAGAGAGAGAGAGAGAGAGAGAATGAAAGGAAAGCAAGAGAGAAGCTGAACAGAGACGGAGATGAGGGATCCCAAGGACTCACGAGAGAGGAAGATCAAAGGCAGTGTGCCAGATCATGGAGTGAAAGAATACTCTAGATATAAGAGACAGAAGGAGATTGGGAACGCTCCAAAAGAGGAAGGATGGTGCTCAGCTTGAAGGACTAGGAAGTGATGTATGAGGTCTCAAAAACACTTGTTGACGTAGGCCTCTTCAATAAGGTTTATGTCACTGACACTTGCACTGTCAACAGAGACTCTGTCGCGGTGCCGATTCTGAGCCCAGTTTTTATCTTCAGCTGCAGGCTGACAATTTAAACACATTTTATGTAGTCTCAGCTAATCAGCACATTATGAATCCTCCTGAGTTATTTTGGCTCTGATGGATTCCAATGAAAACAGACTTATCCATGAATTGAATTATCAAATAAAACTTTGAAAGGGGGGCTAGGTTATCCCTCCAGAAATATATGATTTAAATATGTACACTTGGATTTTTGCTCAAAGCAGCGAATCACATTTTCACAAACTGCAAAGGATGCAGTAGATGCAGAATGTGTGTGTGTTTAGCAATCTCCTAAGATGGAGCCATGAATAAATGACCATGGGGACAAAAATAATAGTTCAGTATGTTGCATTCCTTGGTTGTTAATCATTCAGTACCTCCATTGTTAATTTACAATGCATTGCCTTGCACACAAAACACCAGAGCAAAACTCCTTATTGCTTTTTTCTTTAAAGCAATTTACGCCATTATTATTATTATTATTATTATTATTATGTGTCATATGTGAATTTCCAACTAATTTTAATGCTTAACTTTTACTTAAGCCACAAGCCTTGATATAAGTGACGCGGTTTCATGCTCAGGTGCTCATTTAGATGAATCATCCGTGTCCCACTTGCTGTGTGTGTGTGTGTGTGTGTGTGTGTGTGTGTGTGTGTGTGTGTGTGTGTGTGTGTGTGTGTGCGTGCGTTACATAACTTCAGTATCAGAAAGGCTGCTGTAGATGTTCAAATACAAGGACTCAAAGTGAGATTCACCGAGTGTTTTTGCAGTGTCGATGAGCTGAACATTTTGGGCCCACGCAATTATTCCAGCTCATAGCGGTCCAATTGACCAAACAATAGCACTGTGCAGGACAAAGAGGAGCAAACCATCAGAAAACAGATAAGTCTAGTGGTAATGAACTATGTCTTCCTCCAGCAAACAAAGGGAGTAAAGGAAGAGTTGGGAAGAAAGCAATTAAAACTGTAGCTGTAGTATGATAAAAATGATGGTATTTGTTTCACTCAAAGCAGGATTTCTTGCTATATTTTAAAATAAAGCAAATAAGTTAAGGACAACAAATCAACAACAAAAATGAACATGCAAATTATAAGTAAATCATTTAGAAAATGTAAACATCAATTATTTCACTTTTCTGATCTAGACTTGTACATTCTTTACATATTTGATATGTTCAACCCTTGTTGATTTTACTTTAAAGTGCTCATATTATGCTAATTTTCAGGTTCATAAATTGTATTTAGAGGTTGTATCAGAATAGGTTTATGTGGTTTAATTTTCAGAAAACACCATATTTTTTGTTTTACTGCACATGGATGCAGCTCCTCCTTTTCACCCTGTGTGTTGAGCTCTCTGTTTTAGCTACAGAGTGAGGCATCACACTTCTGTAACATCTTTGTTGGGAGTCGCACATGCGCAGTAAGCACTGCTAGCTAGTCAGTTGCAGAGCATGAGGGAGTGCCATGCTAGCAACTAGGCGAACATTATAACGTGTGTTACAAAGTTACAAAGGGAATAAAGGAAGAGTTGGGAAAGTGACGAAGTTCGTCACGGAAGTAAAGGCTGGACTACAATAGGGCTGTTTGGAGCAGTTTGTGAACGGTGTTTTCTCTTGGAGATGGTAAGTCCCTTTGGGGTGGACTTTGGGCTTTTTCACTTCGTAAACCTATAACGTGCACAAAAAGATATATAACACAATAAAGGAAAGGGGAAAAGCCAAAAAGCCTAATATGAGCACTTTAATAAATCCTATTGTCTCCTGTTGCACATCCTCTAAATAGTATCACTTATATGGTCTATGTTGAATTTGCCAGTTTTAACCCAGTTGTTATATTGTTTCCTATTCCTATTTTTCCTCATATTTATTCCTGAAAGTGAAAGTTTCTTTTCTTTTTGCTAAAATGATCAGATTTTTCCACAGGGGTGATTTAGATTAAACCTTGACAGAGGAAGCAGAGAACCGAGAGAGGCAGACCGAATGACAGCAACAAAGAAAAGAAGACAGTCAACTAGAAAGTAGAGTTTATAGAAATCAAGAAACAGACAGAAGACCAGTTAGATTGACGGATAGGAGAATAATTGAAAGAAGGAAAAGGCAGAGAGAAAGGCAGAGATACTGTGACAGTGGGCAGATAGGCCGTTCTACTCTGTCAGGCCTCAGCTCTCTCAGGAGTGATTAAATGCATTGGGCCTGTCCACTGGGAAGTAGTGAAGTGATTAGCGGTAGCTTTAGGATGGAAACCAGTCAGAATTCAGCACACATCCTTCAGATACACACAAACACATTGTGGATGTGCTGATTAGATTAGTAAATAAACTGATAAGACAACACTTGGCATTCTTGACAATTGCGGATTTATGTACAAAAACACATACATGTTGAAGCTAGTCTTAAATAATGTAGTATATGAGATTGCATTATTCACTGGATAACTGCAACCTAGAATTAATAGTATGAACTACACATTTAGAGGCCCTAAAATGTGCAGTTAAGACTAGTAGTAAACATACATTTGCTTGCAAGGTATTCTACTGACCAGTGAGTTTTATTCATTACAGTCATCACATCAATGGGCCGAGGGTCAAACATGCTCTGTTCCCAAACCCTCCCAACTGTTCAACCCAATGCAAACTAGCTCCTTGATCCAGCCAAACAAGTCCGATAGGTATGCCAAAAGTGAAAACTATTGAAGACAGCTGAACCAGTATGCAGAAACGTGAGTCTGGCTAAAGATCAATACAAATAGCAGAGCTCTCAATGTTGAAAGTACACTATCATAAACATATATGTCATTTACTATTAATCATCTGCGTATTGTCCGGTAAAGCACTCAGCACCCATGGCAGTCTGGGGCACGTGGGCGTGTGCTCTGCATGCCCTATAAGTAATCCATGGATGGCTGTAGGCAAAGCAACAGCCAAAATTCAATTACCCCAGCTTTGGCAGAGAAAACTGTTGAGCAATGGCCTTACATAAATGTCAAAGTAAATGTATGCAGTTTCATTTTACATAATATTGAAATCTCTCAGAAGACCAGATTCATTATGGAGCATATTTGTCAAAGAGCTCATGATCATGAGTGCGGTAGTGGACTACATATGCACGCTTTACATGTGATGGGGTGAGATCTCACCTCCATCCTTTGACATACAGTATTGTATGTCCTCTGGCCTTTCATGTCAGTGACCACTACAGCATAGCACCCTGTTGCAGTTTTTCCATGAAGACACATTTAAAATATAGTTACTTAAATGTTGTTATTTAAATAAGAACAATAAAAACAAAAAAAATCCATATTTTAAAATTTCTTAATTCCCAATGCAGAAGTTTCTGCGTCGTTTTGATGTGGCGATACGTTGGAAGCAGCCTGCCTTTGTAAACCCAAGCTATCGACGCCTGTCAACAATTAGCTGACACATGCTGCCAGTGATGGGTGCATCATCTGCTCAGCTGATTGATTACTTTAGGTGTTAGTCCATTTAAAGAGATCCCACTTCGGAGTAGATTTGAATAAATAGTCACCCCTATATGAACACACAGGACAGGATTTATGTATATACTGTACGTGTCATAGGAATTTTCAAAATGCACACACTAATCCAATGTGTCCCAGATTGCAAAGAGTGAAGGAGACATGCACATCACACACACACACCATTACTGGGCACCGCAATGAAAAGCCAACGCAATTATCAAAGGAATGATTCACATGCTGATCTTTAAAAGTCTCCCCTCATTTCAATCAATCCATTTCTCTCTGCATCTCAACCTCTCAATCTGTCCATCATTTCTGATGTCTCTCTCTCTTTCTGTCTCACAATCTATCCCATCTTTTTCTCCCTCCTTTGTCTTTCGCGTGCCACTCTCAGTGTGAATTGCTTTTGCTTTTCAATAAGCAGCAGAGTGATGACATTAATAACGTTGCCAGCGATTGCTTATTCAGAAGAGACGTGGAGATAATGATTCAATTGAAATCACTTTTCTCTGTCTCTCTGTCCTTTTTTTCTCACTAGTGTTTAGTTAAAGTTGGAGCCTACTGCACCTTCCTGTTGCTATCAGACAGAGCGTGTTTGCAGGTTGCAAAACGCGAAGCTCGCTGCACTGCCTTTTAAGTTGAAGACCCGATCAGACCGGTTGCGTCTTTTTGTTATACTAGGCAACCATTGAATTACACGTCCTCAGCCAACTGTTATTTTGCTGTGAAGTTAAATGACATCAGGGATTTTTTTCTACTCTCAGTTTAAGTTTTTTCAACTCGAGGCATTCAGGGCTCTCCGGCAACGCAAAACGCTTTAGTCTCATCAAAAAAACATTACAAATGGCCACCCCAGGCTGCATAAACATGCTCTGTCTAAACGGGGCCTTAACTGTGTATTGATAAATCCATGGTGCTGTCCGTGGTGCTGAAGTAAGAGATGGATTAGTAATTGCAACCCTTCCGTCAGTTAAAAAAAATAAATAAAAAAAAAAGACTCATTCATTGGGCGGTTCGCCAATGAATGACTCTTCCTGTAAAAAAAAATAAATCTGCCTGTAAGCCTGATATTGATGCAGTTTCACATTTTCAAAAATAGAAACTTCCAAAATTTCTTCAAATTTTTCATGTGGACTTTTCTGAACAGTTTGAATATCAGACTTGCAGTTCAAAAGATTGATCGATTGTGCACGCATCACATTCATCTATTCGTTTTTTTTTTTTTTTTTACTAATCTATGATTTTTTCAAAATGGAAATAGGATTCAACTAGAAGAGCCACCGTTCAATGAGTTGCAAAATTGTTCTAAGGGCTCTTTAAAATTGATAGATATTTCCAAAAAAGAAAGCTGCTACAATGTATATATTTTTATAACGACAATGAATCAAATAACTGTGTAGTCAGAAAGTCACTTTGTTATGACATACCCTATAGTTTTATATTCTGAATCTGCAGTTCCATTCAACTCCACAGTGCTTTATAGCTTTTTCCAAGTGTTTGCTAACAAGTTCATCATATCAATTTAAAATGGGGCAATACGTCAGCGTTGAGTTTACAATTTTTTCCTGCTGCCAAAACATTTAAAAACATTGTTGCAAGTTTAAAGGGGTGATAGAATGGTTATATACGGTATTTCACGCTGTTCCTTAAGGTCTCCTAATAGGGTATGTAACATTGGTTGGGCTGAAAATGACTCTTTTGCTGTTTTTTTTGGCCCTAATACTACCCTGTTAAATGGGAGTGGACTGAAACGAGAGCTTTTCTGCCTTATATGGTCTGCTCATGAATATTTCGATGAGCTGCACGCTGATTGGTTGAGCTTAGCATGCACGCACACACACACAAACACACACACGTTCCCCTCTATGCCCCCACCACCACCACACACAACCAAACACACACACACACACACACACACACACACACACACACACACACAAACCCTTTTTTCCTCAGCGGCAGCTTGCCGCTATGCCGCTGGCTTCAAACTTGATTTCTGCCCCGACTCCCCGACACATAAACTCATCAACTAATCTTACTGTACAAAGCACCAGATACAGAGTTTTGTTACAGTCTATTCATCCTCCCGTGTGTCGCGCGCACACACACACACACACACACACACACACACCTATGCTTTCGGCACTGTTCGCTGAGGATCGATGTTGGAAAAAAAAGTTAACTACCATGAACTGCTGCCGGCAGGCAGCTCTTGCACACCGCCCATTGCGAGTCCACTGCGCCACTGATTTAAATCCACATGTCCCGCTCAATTGTCCGATATCTACTCCTTTTCTCTCGGCTGGTATTCCGTATCTCCTGAGAGAGCTCCAGCCAGCGTGGTCTGACAGTCCAGGCAGAAAGTCAGCGATCTGGGTAGGCACTGCGCTGCTGTCAAGGCAAACTGTGGAGCATCTGAACTCCGAAACAGTCGTACTAAATTTGCAATTAGCCATCAATTTTTGTAAAACGGCCCATATTTGAGCTTTATATAGTTGATTTCTCGCATAAAAAAGTCTCAGAAGTGAATTTAGTAATGCAACAGCAGATGAACAATGTATAAAATTTCTGAGATTTGCGCGAACGAGATTTAACAGACTAACTGACCTCAGATCAGCATTGGCCTATGTAAATTTTGGGGCGTTACAAAGCTAGAAGGTAGAGCCAAATGAGAAGGAGTTGAGAAGTTGACGTCAACTTTTAGCTTTGTTGAGATTTGCCCGTTTTCAGAGGCAGTTTCAAATTGGGAGATTTGCAGAGGAAAGAGGTGTCAATGGGATTTTGAGGTTCTATGTATGTCCGAGTTACCCTCCAAGCTGTCGTTTTTCAACTATGACAGGGTAAAATCGGTTTTGCATTCTATCACCCCTAACACCGACACGGACTTCTCAGTCCAAGGTTGGACCATATCTGGGTAGAGCACTCTGAAATGTACAGTATATGATTAGAATATTGCAGTAGTTGTGAGTGCCTGCTAGCTCAGCAAATTTCCTGATTGTCATTGGATGGGTGAGATGAAGTGAGAGGTGCTGAAATGATCAGAGCGAAGATGCAAATATGGCCTAGACACAGTTTCATCTTGCAGCAGTGCTACAATAAACAGGTGAGGCCTGCACAAAGCTATACATCACACCCTATAGCAACACTTCAGGTTGGACTCATTTTCACCTCTCCCTGATCCGGCTTTTCTCAACCTGTGTGTGTGTGTGTGTGTTGTGTTGTGTGTGTGTGTGTGTTTCAGGCTCTTCACTTCAGTTTTCCCCCTCTCTTCCCAGCATTCCTCCCCCCCCTCTTTACCTCCCTCTGCAGTTCTCCCTAACAAGCCATGCAGACTAAAAGGCAGAGCGGGAGAGAATTTACCATTCACAAAACACCCAGTTTTCTGTGAAGCTAACGGGGCTAAAAATACTAATGCTCCTCTGCTCTATCACATTATTCAGTAGGACTCCAGATGCGACCACACACACACACACATGCAGGTTAGGCATCAGGCTGAAGAGGATGTCGACAGTATCAGTAACAGGACTGTGTCTGATGGCATTCAGTTACATATCAGAGTTTTGTAGATTAAAGCAGAAGCTTGGTGTGACTACTACACTAGAGAATGACCTTTGTCTTTTTTTAAGAGTACAGTTTACAGCTTAAAGCATGTTGAAACACATTAAATCCTCTTCATCGCCATAGGCACCCACACACACGCGTATGCACACTTTCCTCTGTATGTCAAAGGCCACTGCAGTTGAGCTTCATTGTTGTGTGAGAGCCCCGAACGATTCAGCCTAACATGACATTACTTGTGTTTTCCTGACTTTGTAAATGAGTCACATCAGATTAGGAGGCCTGACTGGAAGACCACTTGTGTTTGTTTTTGTTTGTGCATTTGTGAAAGCAAATTCTCGTTTTACCCTGAAACCTTTAAAAGATCATGCCTGTAGGGGTATATGACTTATGCAAGTGTGTGTCTGTGTATATTGTATTTCCATGTGTGTCACGTTCCGCCTCTGTGTCAAGTTATTGTTTTGTTGTAGATTCTTATTGTTTCAGGTTATTTACACATTTCCTGTTTTATTGTGAAGGTTCCCTGTTTTCCTTTGTGTTGTCTGTTTACTTCCTGTTGTTTCCTTTCCCGCTGTTAGTGATTATCTATCCCCGCCCTAATGTTTTGCACCCGTGTCTCATTGTCTTTTTTGTTTAGTGTATTTAAGTTCAGTCTTCCCTTTAACCCAGTGCGAGATCGTCTGCTTCCCCTGTGTACAGCCTTCGAGCGTTATTCCTAGTGTCCTGAGTTCTCTACCTGATTGATTTTGACCACTGCCTGTATTTTGGATTTTCCCTTTGCCTGCCGTTTTTTGGGACACTTTTGCCTGTAAGCTTATTCTGATTTTTGTAATAAACTTTGGCATTTTACATACCTGAGTCGTGTATTGTGGGTCGATACATCTGTGAGCTTGATAATGTGAGCCAGGGCTTGCATGTGTATGTGTTTTAATTCCCATTCTGCACATATTGTACAAGTCCCCATTCTGTTTTAACTCAAGCAAAAGCTATCTTGTTTTGAAAACTCAACAAGTGTCTCGATTCCCTTAATCGGTTTTGCTGCTGCCTGTAATAGAGTCATTTTTGAAGAAACAAAATGGCTCTCATCAACAACAATACAAAACATTCAGGTGGCTCATTTCCGAACACCGAAACAGGTATCGGGTAAATAGTAGAATTTTGGCGGACTGTAGGAGGGAGAAGGGGACAAATGCGTTGTACTCACAATATCTGTACATGTTCCTAAAGCATATCGACATATAGACGCAGGTGTATTTGCACGTCCTCAAACAACCATGTATAGCCTTCCTTCCCTGGGTGCACTACGTGAGTGTGTGTGTGTGTGTGTAGGCAGCAGCGAGAGTGCCCCAGGATGCTAGCTGCCTCTCCAGGGATGTGAAGTGTCGTCAAAAATAGAGAGCTTTCATGGTCTAGTTCACTGCTTGTGTCTGTATCCACAACAGATTAAACTGCCTTCCTTAATTGCTTGCTCCAGTTCTCAATAATAAGAATAATAATGTATTACAGGACGCCTCTCCAATATTGGGGCACTGCATTGGAATCTGTTATGTGGCACTTAATGAGCACATTGCCTCTAATTATACTGTTTCAGTAGACCAGTTTGTGTATCTGTCGATCTATGTGTCTATCAATCTATCTATGCCCAAATGTTTTGTATTTTTCTAGGTATTGTAGTGTGTAGTGTGTTGTGTGTGTGTGTGTGTGTGTGTGTGTGTGTGTGTGTGTGTGTGTGTGTGTGTGTGTGTGTGTGTGTGTGTGTGTGTGTGTGTGTGTGTGTGTGTGCACATGTGTAAGTAAGTGACAGATGGTCTCTGGTCATTGTCCCAGTTGAGTATACACTCTACAGATGCTGCCGCCAAGCAAGGTGTCAGGAGTAGTTTGCTCTCTCTCTCTCTCTCTCTCTCTCTCTCTCTCTCTCTCTCTCTTTCTCTCTCTCTCTCTCTCTCCCTCTCTTGTTTCCTCAAGATATCACATATGTTATTTAATAATCAATGTCACCATCCTGCCAAGTTATAAAAAACATGTATATTCTCAATTACACTTAGTGGTATTTTTTGCCATGCAAATGACTTTTGTTTTATTTGGCCAGGTTTGGAGGTATCCAACTCGCTTTTCCAGAAATAACGTCACAGTTACTCGGGATGAACAGCTTTCCCTTGGACTATTTCTTCTGTAGAAAGTAGATCCAGAGCGACCCAACTCTTTAAATGTCTGTCTTCAGAAACCTATGGGTGACGTTACAGAGACCACATCCATATTTTATACAATCTATGTATTGAACACACGTAGATGATCAAATAATGTAATTTCACCAAAATGCCTCTCTGGATTCAGAGCTTTTAAACCTAAAGAAAGCCCAAGGCTGAGATGTCAGTGTCAATCAGGGGCATGCTTTTCAGAGAACAGCATGTGGATTTTGATGTGCACATCTTCCCTCCCCCCTATGTGTCTTCCCTCATACCTCAGGGTGTGCAGACGTTTTCGACATGCTCACTGCCATGCGGTCCATCTATCAATGAACACTTAACTCTGCCGTGCAACAAGAATGCATCCCTAGGACTCTCACCTTTCGTCTTTCCCTCCATCTCGTCCTAAGAGAACAGGGGCTGACTTAATAGAATTCATAAAACAAAGACGGGATTGATTGGTAAATGAGGCGCGTGAGGGGGGCCAGCGTAAAAATTAATTATTAGAGCGGCACAGTTCCGGCTTGTGATCAACAAGCATGGACCTGTGGAGCCTGTGTGTGTGTGTGTGTGTGTGTGTGTGTATGTGTGTGTATTTCCAATTAAATGCAGTGAAATTGAGAGACTTGGCCTGTAGGAATCTAATTACCAGAATCCTTGGGGGGAAAGAGGACAGAGTGTCTTCACTGTGTCAGCACATCTTGCACAGAGTGAGTGCAGTGTATTTATGCAGGTGTGAGTGTGTATGAATTCATTTCTAAATAATTCTGCATCAACGATTGTGCATGTCTTAGTGTTGCATTTAGCGTAGCTGTGTGTTTTAGTATGTGATGCACACAAATGTCTTCATGTGTCTATACGTGCATTTCCACCCATGTATGCCTGTATCTCTGCATATATTAGTTTATGCCTGTGTGTATGTTTGTGAATTCCCTATTTCTGCTTGTGTGTGTTCAATAGCTTTATGAGTGGCCAGGGATAATGAATCAGGATGACGGGGAGGTGCTCAAAGGAACCGCAGCATCATCATCATCAACAACCACAATAGCTCCATATGTCTATCAGCCCCCGCTCTGGTCCTTAGAATACACGGCTGGCATTAGAGAGAGAGAGATCAGACAGGTAGAGAGGGAGAAAGAGAGTGATAGATGGAGAGAGGAGACCCCAAAGAAAGCAGAAAGTCACACAGTTTAGCTGTGTGATGTCATATTATGCCTTTACCTGATACTGGAGAAAGACGAGCTATTCAATATGGAACAGATATAGACTCCTTCTCAACAAACTATTGACTATAGACTGTTCTAATTTAGAGTGTCCAAACATTTGATGAAAACTATGCACATATTTCCAGCAGAAACTGGCCCAGCACTTGGAGTGCTCTCAGACATTTAATGTATAATACTCTACTAAATAAAGACATACAGTACATTAATGCAATTGTAAACTGTGAGGTCAATTGGCTTTAACCTCAGAGGACTATGAATGCCTGAAACAAATTTAATGGCAGTCAATGCAAAAGTTGTTAAGATATTTCCATCTGGACCAAAGGGGCCTGCTAAGACTTTAAAATTAACTAAAGATACTGTGGGTAATTGCAGGCAAAAGGAGACAGATATCATCTCTTACTAGATGGGATAAATTAGATGGGATACATTCCTGTGGTCCTGAGCTAATTATTACCAATCACTAGACCAAATCAATAGCTACTTTCTCTCTCTCTCACACACATACTGTACATACATGAAAAGAAAATCTCTGTGGACATTTTATCACTTAACTTTATACAATGATTTAGCATGGCCTGAGTCTGTACTGTCACTTATCTAATGCAACATCACATCCTTTTTTCCATGGCCTCAAAATGTCAGTGCGTGTGCGCACACACACACACACACACACACACACATTTACTCAGGCTCCCAGGCTTCTCATTTCCAAACTCCATCATTGCCATCTCCAGCTCAAGTTATATGTCATGTAGTATGACCGCACCAATTACTCATATTGCATAACTCCTACCTCACAACATCATGATCCTCGACTAATGTATTTTAACACGTCAGTGACACTTAGGAAGAAGGAGCACGATTCAAATGTCATGACAGGGATGACGCCGTCTCCTGACAAACTGGCTGCGTGTGTAATTTGACAAGCTGTTAATCACCAAATACTTGCGCCGTGATCGGTGGGTGGGGGCATCCGTCTTGATACACACAGGAGAAGTGAAGGAATGGAAAGTACTAAAATACAGCCAATATACGTACAAAACAAGTACCTAGTAGACATTTCGATTGATAGATTGAAAGGCATGAACTCTAAAAAACTAACATCAGTCACTATTGAATGGTTGTGTGTCTGTGTTTCTTTGACAATTTGTGGTAGCTGTAATTCACACACACAGACACGCACTCATAAACACACACACGCGTCCACGATCAATCAATTTATCAACAAATAGACAGAGTAAGGGCTGAGAATTTAAAGCCTTGCGGCTCTCAGTTGTGCGTGCGTGTCCTCTGCCCTATTATGCAGAAAGGGGCCACAATGTTCAGGTTTTCATAGGACAGAGAGAAAAAATGTCCACACGATGCATAAAACACAATCTTGTCTCAGTCTGATGACAAGTTAGCCTCTGGGGACAACTGCCATTACTTCAGGTGTTCCGGTGTAGCCAGAGGATATCCGGGCCAAGACATCCTCTTCTTTGTGTCGTTCGACGACTTTACTACATGGACAACAAACGGAAACCAAAACGCTTTTGATACCAAAATCTCGTCCCGTTGCCTACAGAGTCTGCATTCATATGCAGATATCCGTTTATGGAGATTACATAAAACATGACGAATAGTTTATTATATGGTTTTCTGACAGGCCTCTCAAAAAAAAAAAAAAAAAAAAAAAAAGTTAAAAAAAAAAAAAAAAATTGATGAATGTGTGATCGATTAATGGTGATCAGTAATCATGTGATAATGTAAATGTTAATGTAAAAAAAGAAAAGATTAGGAGAGGTAGTTTTGTAGGTGAAAAAAAATAAAAAGGGTAATAACTGGCGCCAGCCAAAAGCAAGTTTGCTTTGCCTTTCTCATCTGCACAAACACACATACACCCTCTTGCAACAGTCAATGTTAATACCCTTAATTTACAAGCCACTGAAAGAGAATGCTAGGGAGATAGACAGAATGGAGGGTGTGTGTGTGTGTGTGTGTGTGTGTGTGTGTGTCTATATATATATATATATATTTATATATTCAGCATGACTGATCTTAAAGAATGATCAGATATGATTCTACTGCAGCCTCACTGCAAAATGTGGTGTTCACCAATTCAGTCACTGCTGTTGATACAAGATCAATCTCATGTCTGATCAGAAATCATGCATTTCAATAAAGTATGTCTGCTGTGAATGGGAGTGAATGGGAGAGAGCTGTTTTCCAGAGATAACTAGTATCATCCAGTCAAATGTCTCCCTGACTCCAGTCAAATGTGTCCCTGGGTCTCCAAACTGCTCAGTCAAAGCTGCTGCTGTTTTAACAGACTCTACAAAACAAGTTGGCGAGAGTCCTGAGGGCTATTTCACAAAACCAAGGTAAGGGATTAAGCCAAGATTTCCCAGTTATCCTGGCTCAATTTAGCCTTGACTCGGTTTCACAAAAGCAGAGGCACCTAAGTTACCATGGAGATGTATTCTGTGCAGCTAGCCTGCTCCTGACCAGGCTAACAGCCAGGATGTATTAATCCTGGAGCCTTTTCTGATCACCCACCAGTGGTTCTACTTTATTGTTATCAGTCTGAATTAAAATACAACAGGTGCATATAGCTGTTCATTTAAGTACTGTTATTATTTAAAGTTGTGACCATTATTTTTTTTTATAACTATTCATGTGACAGTCATTGTTACCGTTATATTGCTGTATGCAGACTGCTGTTCATATTGTTGTTAGAAGTTTGATGAATATATTATGGCAGTTGTTGAGATAACTAGAAAAGGCTATTACAATTTCAAATGTGTTTAAAATGAAGTCTGTTTCTAAGGGCAATACATACAATGATGTACATGTGTGTTTCTATAGTTGACCAATGCACCTTGAATTATTTTAGTTGATTCATTTTTTTTAATTCTTTAACAATAAAGGATCGTGTTTGTTCCTCTTCCATGTGCATTTTATTTGGCATTCTTAGCACACAATTTGTGTTGTCCAGTAAACTGGGACTATAATTTGGGAGGATTGTACAGTTTTAAGAACATATCCTAATTGTACAATCCTCCCAAATTATAGTCTTAGTTCACTGGACTAGTAACTATATAGTGATGTAGGCTACTGTACATTCATGTGACAACAGGGAGAGGACACCCCAATGGTTTTTGACATGGAAATAACAGATGCACTCTTATCTTATCTTTATAGTTTCTAGATTTTAGAGTCCAATTTATTCAGTGTATTTCTTTTCTATGTCGATATATATATATATCGACATAGAAAAGAAATACACTAACAGTTGTACACTTTGCATTAAAAGTGAGCAGTGGAAGTTAATAAGACTTAGGAAATTTATATTTTAGCCCATGAGAGAGAGGGAGGAACAGAGTGAAAGAGATATTTACGCATTATTTTCTAGCATTATAGAAAATTGATCTTCATGGTAAATTTCCTGAGTAACATTATCTTCTGCTTATTTTTAAGGCAAAGAGTACAACGGTTAATTTGTGCAAATGATTAGTAGCCTAATCCTTGAATGGTATGATTATGACAATTCAGAGCAGTGGTCAGTTAATGTATATATTTAGGCTACTTACACATTCAGTCAGTCGGTGATCGTCTGCCACGCTTTCTCTCGCTGTTTCATTACAGCGGCTGTGTTTCTTTTCTTTTTATACAAATTTCACATTATCATACTTTCACAAGAAGCTGCTGCTCACTCTGCATAAAGTATGTACAATGCGTATTCTCCATTTTAGCATCAGTAAATCTGTTATCGACCTCGCGGTCTGTTAAAAAAAGCCGTGAACGCGCATCTATCCAAATTACTTCAGCCTGGCTCGACTTAGTCGCTCCTCCTCAGCCTGGCTTGGCCCTTGTGAAACGCACCAAGCCAGGCTGCACAAATTAGACCTGGTCAAGCCTTGCTTTATCGGTTATCCTGGATTTATAAATTCTGCTTTTGTGAAACAGTCCCCTAGTGGCTGTTTTCTTTCTCTCTTAGGTAGGCAGTAAGCAAAAGTGTGTTTGTTTTTGTTAGATATACTATAATAGTTATAGTTATATATAAACAGTCCTAACCTGCAGCTTATCATTTGGCATCTCATGAATGATCGCTGGAGATGATCCAGGTTTGAAGTGTTACCGTCTTGTTGACCATGAACCTACAGTATTACCTACTGTCATTTACTGCCTTGTAAAAATTACCATCATTTGCTGTCAATCATTTTGCATAAATAATTTCAGATGAGTAAACGAGGAGTCATTTCAGAAGTTATGATTGATATTAACAATTTCCAAGCGAAATGATTCTACTACGTTACTCTACATATCTCTCACATGTGCTAAATGAGCCATTGATCATGCAATCAACCATGCAGAACATCATAAGACAATAACGCTAAGGAAATGCCACAAGGACTCCAAAAAGGTCACAAATCTAAATGGCGGTTGAGCCGTTTGTTCACATCACTGAGCAGTGAGCAGAGTGGAGCTGAACGACGGGATGTGGTGTCCGTCAAAATGGCTTAGTGACGGTAGAGCGGGCCTGAGATGGCCTTCCTTACTGGTGTCAGCCCTGACAGGTGACAAAACAGCTGCGGAAGAGGCACACCAAGGGACCATATGTGTGTCTGTGTGTGTCAGAGAGCAAGAAAGAATAGGTATGTGTGTGTGGGTGTGAGAGAGAGAGAGAGAGAGAGAGAGAGAGAGAGAGAGAGAGAGAGAGAGAAGGTTTATTGATAAAAGAGAAAGGCTTCAATGCAATGCAGAAATATCAGGTGATAAAGTGTTGCTGACAACAAGGGTGTGTTTTTTGGGTCGACACGCACACTTACAATACAACGATCTTACATTATCTGTATGTACTATGCCAGAGGAGTGACTAGTCATCTAGTCACTCCTACTACTAGTCATCATCCACTTTAGATATATATATATATATATATACATATAAAAGGTTTGGGGGAAACATCACATTAGTGAAATGCAAATGTCCTTTGTTCAGTTGTGTTAAATTGGAATACTTTACCTTAACTACCAGTAGAGTATAGAGTAGTATGTTATGATATGTTATTTATAGCTACAGGTGAAGTAGAAATTGTTTCAGGTATTATCTATAATTTGAGTCAATTATTTCTGCAGGTTTTACAAAGTCAAATTTAAGACTTTTTAAGACCTTTTTTAAGACCATTATAAATAAAATTCAACACCTTCATCACAACATCAACTAAGACATAAATTCATTTTTTTCAAGCATAGTATCGCTAAAGAATAAAATCCATTTTATGTCTGTGCTACAATCAGAAACACAAACGCTTTTGGCTGCAATATAAGTTGCATGTTGGTCTCATTTGTAGTCGTAATACAGCGAAATTATACTATACTAGTGAAAGAAAGAACTACAACACCACAGAATCATAAAAAAGAGCATTAGAGGTAGCGTTGCATGGTCGTAAGGAAAATTAAGACTTGTTTAAAATTATTCAAGACCTAGAACACAATACTTAAACGAATTTAAGACTTTTTAAGGCCTAAAATTTAGTTTTTTACGGAAATCCTGATTACATTAGTGAAATGACTAACCCAATGCAACTGGTGATATAAAGGTCAAACTCTTAAAATACAGTACTGAGTTTAAAAAATAAATCACTGGCAGGTGGTGAGTCAGTTAAGGGGAAGCAGGCATGCAATTTAAAGATTACTAATTCAAATTCATCTACCTTACATAAATAGATAAACAGGAAACCAATGCTTTACGTTTTTGGAAAAATAAATCAGGACAATGACATAATTATGGATATATTTCAAATATGCTGTTGTCTGCTTGCACAGTATTATAAGATGTCATGGTAAAATCTCAATTCTGAATTCGTCTGAACAACTTGAACCTTCATTTCCTAATCCAACAGCTCATTTTATTTACAGAGTGAACTGCAGCTTAACCAGCATCCATCACCTGTCATGAATTCAGAAGACTGCACAATAATCCCTGACATAACAAACACATCATTCTAAATACATACACACCTAGTTACCATAAATCCACACCCTCACATGCTGTGAAGCATACAATCATCTATAATTGGGGATGTTGTTGTGATGGGGCGACTGCTGCTTGTCAACAGAGATAAGCTGCAGACGTGTGCGTGTGTATGTGGATTTGTAACCATTGTTGCACCTGAGCACACTGAGTGAAAGCACCTAGATTAAATGTGATACTGTAAGGACACACCATGTGCATGTACTCACATGAATGGAAGACGTAAACAAGTGATACAAACTCTTCTCCCCTGAAAAACGGCCTCATATATGTTGAAGCTTTTAAAAAGCAGCTGAAGACGCACTTGTTTAAATTTGCTTTTGATTCCTGTATGTAAAATGTTGTCTTTTAATGACTGTTTTTAGTCTTTTTAGTTGTATAACTTACTATGTTTTGTACACATTTTTATCATGTGAAGCACTTTGTGACTCTGTCTGTGAAAGGTGCTATATCAAATAAAGTTCTTATTATTATAAGTCGTTCGTGTTTACGACTCATATTTACGTTTATAATAGTCTTGCTTTGCTAGACCTTCCCTCACCACACTGCGAAGGAGGATCTGGCTAGTCAACACAGCATTCCCGGATGGGAGAAAAACGTGCTCTGATTTATTACCATTTCTTTAAACCAATCACAATCATCATGGACGGCCCGAAGCACCGGGCAGAACCAAAATAGCCTCGGGAAGGAACTTGTTTTGGTGGAACGTGTGTACGTTCAAAAGTTGTTTTAGTCGTGCAACAGAAAACTCAGATTGGGCAGATAGTCTAGCTAGCTGTCTGGATTTACCCTGCAGAGATCTGAGGAGCAGTTAACCATAGTCCTCATAAATCGACCAGAGTTTAAAATTCCAACAGAAAAAAGCAGAAGGTACCGGACATCCCGGAAGTGGAACGTTGTGGATATAGACTAAGTTTATAATGATGTCGCCTCTCGGGGTTGTAGTAATTATGATGGGAGCAAAGCAGGAAGTAAGGTGACAAAGTATAATGGTACGTGTCCACTTGTCTATTTAAGCCGGGCAATGCATTCTGGTAGAGTTGCGGTGACTTTTCAGAAGTACGGCGTTGAGTTGATTGCTCCTCATTTGCATAAAGTTGAATCCAGGCTACTTTATGCAAATCAAGGGCATCCAGTTCGACTTGCCGCCTCTTGAGAACTCCAGAAAATCTTTTATACTGACCGTTGTCGATCTAAAATTAAGACAGATTTAGCAACTAACCCTAACCCAGAAACACATTTTTAGTGAACTATTTTCATAAAATAAGCAACGGTTTCCAAAACGAGCCGCCATGTTGGTCCAAATCCGGAAATCCGGGAGCAGACAGCCCACAGTGAAACATTTGTCCAATCAGGTGCAGCCATCGCAGTTGTAGGAGGGCCTAACCTGTTTTCTTTGCCTGTCAGTGGTCATCGAAGATACATTGATAACTGTTAGCGGTGAGCCCATAAAGCATCCAATGCTGGGAAGCGGTGCGAGCCCTGCTGCCAAAAAACACCTATGGGGGCACATCCCATAAGAGCGCTACTTTCCGCGTGACAAGGTTGGTTGGGGTGGTGTTTGGGTGCATTTAGATATTTCCAGTAAAACGGCAATCAGGTTAAGAGGAAACTGCCCTTCAGATTCTAAGAGCGAGGGGTTATTTCTGTCACAAAACAGCAACTTTGACTTTTTCTTCACCAGGTATGACAGCAACCACTATCAGTCATGCCTTCTAAATGAGGCAATACATCATATAGAGTATATGGTAAATATGTATTGTTTTTTCCTACTAGAAAGCTGAAAATAAAACACTGTCAGTGCAGGTCCACCAAAGCAACCAAGCTGATCCAGATAAGAACCTAGAAGTCCCGATGAAGCCAACCGTGCCTCTTCTGCTGTTGTCAAAGTGGATAAGGAAAAGGGCAGCTGCTGCTTTTTTATAAGAGAAGGGCCATTAGGGTTGAGAGGAAGCATCCTGATAGGCTGAGCACACACGTGCAACTTTGCGATGGACAAATATGCAGTTTGCGTTCTATTATGATTTTTTGTACATTTCCAACAGGTCTTCTGAAATGCTACCTTTCTTAAGCTTACAATATCAAGGTTTTTTTTGTGATTTATTGTCAGTGAGGCATTGATTCAGATCTGTGTTAATATGTCTGTAATTTGTTTTATCTGTTGCCTTGTTAAGTGTTTGTCTATCCCTCTCGACGAGTGCCAACCTGCGACTGCTGTTCCTCTTTGCAAACATCTTTTGGCACCTGTTGTCATAATTGTCAAGACTGTGCCCCATGCCTCATTAAATTGTTTTCTAGTTGTCAATGGCTGAAGAGTTTATGTATTCTATTCATTTGGCCTTTGGACAGTCTGTTGAATCTCTAAGAGCGATAGTTTGACTCATTTTACAGCAGTAAAATTGCCATTCAACTTAATGTGACCCACCTGAGCAGCTGCATTTGTAATTGTAATTTAAGTAAATTCAGTTTTTTCTTTTGTCAACCCCCATATCTTTTCCATTGATCTGGTCACACACACACACACACACACACAAACACACACACTTGGTCGACACTGTCTGTTCTCTCCGTTACTTTCTCTGGTTTAGATGTGAGGAGGGAAAACGCTCCTGTGGGTCAGACTTCCTGCCACCATTAGGGGTGGAATAAACAACCTATATCGTCAAATGGACTCGTTTTGGTCACAATCTCGTTCAGTATGAAACAATAGCAGAGCCTGTGGGTGAGTATACATGAGTCAACAGCCTTGCCTGCCGGTGGCATTCACAGTGACTCACGTTTCCAGGAAGAGGGAGAGAGACACACAGAGAAAGGGTAGGTCTGAAGTCAAGACCACCTGATGTATGATAAGTACTTCAAGCAGGCCAATAAAAAAAGCCTCTTCTGAGTATTGTTTCAAACTATTACTTGTGCTTTATTTTTAAGATGCATTCCTATAATATCAATGAAGTAAAAGGCAAACTTAAAACTCTCAATAAACCTTATGTCAGACATCGAAGATGCAGATGGGTTATGTAATCCACTTTCTCTCTTTTGCTTCGCTCTCTTGCAGTGCATGCTTCTCATTTCGTGTCTTGTCTGTGTCATCCTCTCTCTGATGGTGTTTGTCCCTCCACCCATTGCATTTCCCCTTTCTTTATTCTCCATCATAGAATATCGACAGCCACAGGTACCGAACCTTGTCTCTACTCTCCCTCCCTCTCTCTGTCTCTCTTTTCCTCTGGGCTTCACAGGAGGCTCTCAAGGCACAGTATGTGGCTGCCCTCACCACACAGTTGTCAAACATAAACCGATCATTTCCCCTAACTGAATAATACCAGCCTTCTGCAGACCCACTCTCATCCCGCTCGCTGTCCCTCTCCCTTTTTCTGTGCTCCCTCCAGCCCTTTGTCATTTTCATACCTTCCATCTCTTTTTCCCCCTTTCTCTAAGTCTCCCCTATCTCCCCTTTTCTTCTCTTTACACCCCCTATACCTTCTCATCTTCATATTTTAACTTTTCTTTTGCCTTCTGCTTCGCTCCATGTTATCCTTTCTCTTTTTTAGCCTCTTTTTATCCCCTGGTCGTCTCCTTGTTTTCTCTATCTTTCTTTTTCTTTGCATCTCTCTGACTCTTTCTCTCTTCTGCTTTTTGTTCCTTCTCATTTTCTATACAGGCACCATTTCTCTCTATTTGTGCCACCCCCTGTTACTCTCAGGTCATTGTGAGCTGCTGCTACAAAAGAACTATAAATGCCCTCTCTCTGCCCCCTATCGAGAAGCACAATACTATACTCACACAGGCCAGGCTTGACGTCCGATTGTGTGTGTGTGTGTGTGTGTGTGTGTGTTCTTATGTGTGAATGTGTGTGTGTCTGGGCATTAACGCAAGAACTATCACAACACATACATGTATGTGAGTGGCTCATGAATAACTAAACTGCAAGTGCACTTCGACCCAGACATGTCACAATCATGCATTGCTTGATTGTCCTTATGTTCATTCTGAGGATTTTTGCATTGCTCCCTGCAGTGTTTACTCTTTTACCAGCAGCACATCATTTGTTAACTTCCCTTCTGCGGATGGCAAAGATCCTGACTCTACAAAAGCTGGAAAGAAAGACTCAAGGACACAAGGTACTGAACATCCTATCCTGTGTAACTCAGTATAGAGTGGCACTTGCATTTCCAGAATAGGACATTTGATCATCACTGGGGGTCACGGATACCAATAATGCTGCGTTATCACTAGTTTTGATCCAACATAGGAGATAAAACAATTTTTATATGCATATTAAAGTGAGTCATTTTCAGAGTTGATAGAAACCAATATGACTGGATCATTTTAGCAACTTCTGTCACTGGACAGAAATGTTCTATGTAACACTGAACAGTGCTTTTGATAATAGCATCAATCAACATGAGACGGGTTAGACACCACTGCCAAATGCTAACATCAATAGAAGGGAAGGGAGGGGGTCGGATATGAATGATCAGGCTTATTGATGTTTTGTTCGAAGGATCAGAGTTCATTTTAAAACAACAGCCAGCTGCCTCTCTCATTGTGCAGCTCCAGCGCATTTCAATGTTCTAAGGCCTTAAGATTAGATCAGCATAAGCAGAAATTCTGCCACTACCAGCATGGACAAAAGATCAATTTTGGGATGGCAGACTGGAGGTCTATTTCTATCAACTGGAAGTGATAGGGGCAATGTGTTTGTCTGTGAGTGCAATCCAATTATATTACGTTGTAGACATTAAGATGGCAGTGTTATGCAGAGTCACTTACAATGAATGGGAGAAGCAGGAGAGTGAGCTTAAATTTCTAGAAAAAATACAAGCGACCACTGGTAGAGAATCCAAGTCAGTCTGCCCAGACAATAAATATATGATAACGAATGTCCCTTTACTTTTAAATGACTGTAAAAGCATCATCTAGAACAAGAAGGAGAGAGGAGAGGAGAGGAGGAGGAGAGGAAGAGAGGAGAAGGAGAGGAGAGGAGAGGAGAGGAGAGGAGAGGAGAGGAGAGGAGGTAGTCACTAGTGAGATCATGGTCTGTTTGATCAGATGTTTGCACCACTGTCTTAACTGGACACATTTTCTTTAAAAGTATGAAAATGTAAAAAATAAAAATAAATAAAGGCAATTTTTTTTTTTAAATCTGCTGATTCTTGGCTGCATCAGATAGTTTAATTAATTAGTGTACAAGACACAATACAGGAGGCCCTCACCAACTTTGTGCACCTGCATGTGACAGAATATTGTTCAGCACCATGGACAGCGTCGAAGAGAGCGAGAGAGAGAGAGAGAGAGAGAGAGAGAGAGAGAGAGAGAGAGAGAGAGAGAGAGAGAGAGAGAGAGAGAGAGAGAGAGAGAGCAAAACATATTGTATTGTCATCTCTGATAGCTTGCAAACTAAAATGTGCTGTAATTTTGATTACATCGAGCCTGTGTAATGCTGAAACATAACATAAGGTATTGCAGACTGCCCCTGGAATACAGAAACACAGCAAAATCGACTGCAGTCACAGAGATTTTTTTTTGTTCTAATTACTTTTTTAGTTCTAAAAATATCCGTCTAAGCAGTAACCATTGCCAATTTAAATGTTTCCAATGCCAGTTTAATAAAAAGCTGCGGCGAGTTATTTTCATGGCAGTGCACGCTCTTCCCAAAAATGTTAAGGTAAAAACAACCCAAAAAAGAGATCACTTGCCGGATCAGTGAGGCTACAGGTCTGATAAACACGCAACACCTCTGCCTCATCTCTGCGCTTTCTGTCAGCTTTTCTTAAAGAAACATTAATACTACGACAATAAGATAATAAGACAAAGACCTGAGGTGAAAATAGGTCAAACTTACCTTGACTGACATTAAAAAAGGTGTGTCCAGGATTTACTGAACAAAACAGCCAAGGTTTCGCCTTATCCGAGACACCTGGCCGGTGAACACCATGGAGAATTACTATCCACTGGCCAGTTATGGAATCGGTGCACACGGAGGCATTTCGGCGAGAAAAGGCGAGGACGTCGTTACGATGCTGCGATGCATAAGCCCGGTTCCCCGATGGAAAATTGGGTTGTGCGTTGCAGCCTTGGCGACTGTGTGGTGCGCACTGGTCTCCACTGGACTCACATTTCCAGAAAGCAAAAAAAAAATTAATCAAACGGCAATTCTCAGTTGTTTTTTTTACCCGCCAAGTTTAATTTTGGGGCTCATAAACAACCATTTCGGGCCAGTAAATGTCAAAGAAAATGTATAATTTTGAGTTCTACTTTAAGCTGTATGCGCTAAAGAATTTGGAAACACTTTTGTTGACCATGGTCACGTTGACTGAGCACACTGCAAAAACAAAAATCCCACGAAGCAGGAGACAAATATTTGTCCAATCTAGCATGTTTTTACAACGCATCTTCTTTTTTCCATTTACAAATTGGCACAAGGAACACTTCACATCTTTTCAGACCATTCCGACACCAATTTCAGAGCTCATTAACTTGATATTCCCAGACGCTGTATCCAAAAGGCGTGCCTGTTTTCAAGCTCAATTGCAACAGTTAATCTCCTGCAGGCTAAAATACTAAAATGTATATGCTTCACTTTACCATGCGCCCAGTTCTCCTCCCGGTGGAATACGCGATGGAGGGGCGCCTCAACAAGCCAGCCTCTTCATGCAGCCAAAATATCCCACGAAGGTTTACCCACGGATCGCTTCTGACAAATCCATGGGTAAAGAATAACCACAAATGTCTACAAATGTCCTCCACTTAGAGCGATCAGATGCAGAAAAAAGTTGATATTTTCTATATTCCCACGCTCCATGGGCTTATTCATTTATCTCCGGTGCGTCAAAACCTCGTCTCGTTGAAGAATTCTCAGCGAAGAGTTCTGAGAAAGAGAGGGGGGGAGAGAGAGAGAGAGAGAGAGAGAGAGAGAGAGAGAGAGAGAGAGAAAGAGAGAGAGAGTCACAGTTAGGGAAATGGGCAACAATAACCACCTGAATGAAGATAACTACTGCTGATTGGGGGGCATGCTCCTCATTATATAGCGAACACTGATTTATTTAGTCCCATCTGGAAAGTGCTTATGTTACAGCAGCAGTAGCCTACTAAATCATTCCCTAAATTGAATTGAATTGAGTGCAACACCTATATAGACAGTGAGAGGGGGAGAGAGTTGCCTCAAGAGATGCCTAATGCAGATACAAAAATCTAAATCAAAATCAACTGCTAAGGAGGGCAATCTTAGTACATCTTAGTTATTCATGAGCCACTCACATGCATGTATGTGTTGTGTAATTTCTCGCGTTAATGCCCAGACACACACGCATGCACGTACACACACACACACACACACACACGCGTGTGATTTCAGCAGAGAGCCGGCACTTCCTGCCTTTATTGCAGTTTTACCATCTTTAACAACTAAGCCTATTAAAATTTGAAATGACAAGTGTCAATCTTGAACTTTTTTCAAAATAGTCTGAGTGAGTGAGCCTCGTTAGCGGGCATTAGAAGGTCATGTCTTCCTCCTCATGACTTCATTGGAGGGACAAATCTCCCTTCTATTTTATGTCACATCCAATAATTAAAAGGAAAAAAAGGCTGCAGGAGGTAATTTGATGGTTATTCATTGTTTCTAGTTCGTAGCAACAGATTGATGATGGAGGTCCAATGCCTTGTCACAGTGTTGTATCTGGAATAACAACTTAAGTGCACTACAAGCTTAAAATGTCTTTTATTGTTTGCCGGTCATTAGAAATAACGCTGATCCACACAATATAAAGAGTGAGGCTGCAGAGATTTCAGATCCATTAAACATGACTACATTCCTTCACATGCCGTCAGTCGCACGGAAAGCATCGTGAGCTGGTCGCTTTGAAGCTTAAGCATACGGGTTAGTTTTAGACACTCTCTACATGTATTGACGGCAAAATACTTATTATGGCACTTTTATAACCCGGACAAGAAAAAGGCTAGAGGCATGAAAATTGTATGTTTTTCCATTGTGAGGTCATGACTAATTCAAGGCGCCATGTGCAAAAATACCCCTGTATGCCAGCTTGAGGTAAAGTGCGTTATTCATAAGTTGTGAATAATTGAGGTATAGGGAACACAGTTGGTACTGAGGGGGGATATTTGGATATTTGCTGACTGTTTGCTTTGTCTGGGTTGGCACTTATGAGGAAATACAATGCTTGGGTCAGGCAATTAGCAGGCAAAACAAAGAAACAAAGCTAGGTACCTTGTGTGTTTTAATGATCAAGAAACTTGCCAACTAGTCTTTTTATATCTAGTTTGAATGTTATTAACAACAGATATGTCACAGACTTAGTGTTACAGCTGATAAAAGTTCTTGTTAAGAGACAGTTGGGCATCACAGAACTTATTAGGTTGCATTAGTTGCCATACAGTGTGGGAATGTGTGGAAACAATGTGCAAATGAGATTTTTAGCATCATGTTGTACTGTACCATCATGGCACAAAATGTCATAGAGTGTCGCGTCGTATCTCGTCACCCCAAGTCATTTGCATCATAACAAAAAACAGCAATACGACAGCAACAAGAAACAGGGAAGTACCACAACATATGGTGGTCTTTTAAGTAAAAAAAAAAGAATTGATTTTTAATACAACCTGCCAATGTGAACTGCCAACAGTATTGAGGATCATAATTTGTCCACAGTCTGCATGTGTATACCACAAATATGGCATCCAGTTGTGCACATGATTGATGCCAAATGAATACATTACTCACCCGTGACAAATACTCCTACTGTTGACACTTACCGAGAGACAGTGCTAATTATAACTGAGGTAACAGTTCTTCACCAGCCATCACGTACAACTGCTTAGGATGTAAAGTGTTTCAGACTCCCTTAAAACACGTCTTGGCTTATGGCCCATTGGCTTTGAATCCAAAAGGCCAGCCTCCAGTGCAGTACTAATAGAGTGCAGGTGGTTTGCTTTGTGATAAAATGTGTTTCCTGGTGTCTGGTAGGACAAACTAAACATGCCTGAAAAGTCATGTGAAACTTTGTTTAAATCAGGTATGTCAGTTTGGTTGATAGAGGCTGGTTTCCACAGAGATGCCAGTTGTACAGCCTCCAGGGCTGCTGGGTGGTGATAGGCTACATCCCGTGTGTGTGTGTGTGAAACTATGTGTTCTCCCTCACTGGGTAGAGATAAGGGGGAGTCCTGGAGGTACATGAAGCATGGAGGGATCTGGAGGAAAGTGATTAGTGCCACAGGCTCAAACCACACACTCGCTATCTAACTCTGTTAAAAACAAGTGTCACCACGCAGGTATAGCCACGATGACACGAGAACACATACACACTTTAATACACCCTTTGATGCAGCTTGCTGGTGAGTGTGTGTGTTTGTGTGTGTCAAACATATATAGATATATACTGTACATATACAAAAGCAGTCATGCAAATATAACCAGACACACCTCGAGAAGTTCAGTTTAAGGACTTCAGACATGTTCAGTTGTTAGCTAGTAAACTAACAGCCCTCTCTATATAATCTCATGTGACATGAATCATTAGTTTTTTATGTCTTATGTAAAGCGTGCACGCGCACACACACACACACACACACACCTGAAACCTAAACTGTGGCCCCTCATGTTCCTATGAAACATTCAGAGTCCCAGTTGACTGGACATGTGTTCAGCCTTGAGTGGATAAGCCTTGAATGTCTGTGTGTGTTTTACATCAGTAATGTCTCGGCCACGCTGAGACACAGAAGGGTCATGTTACTCTTTCAATGCCACCTGAGAAAGTGTCTGGCAGAGAGGAAGGAAGGAGAAAAGTGGGGTTGATGAGAGGAAACGTACAGAATTAAGTGTTTTCAAAGGGGTGAGGAGAGGCGTAAAGATTAAAGAAGAAGGGAGGATCGGGGAGTACAAAAGAGAAGAAGAAGAAGAGCCAAGAGGTGAGATAAGCAAAAAAAAAAAAAAAAAAGGAAAAGATAAAAATGAATCAAAAGAAAACATATTTCAGCCCGGGTTGTCAAATCTAAACACCGACACAACAAAAGCAATTCACACAACAACTCTGCTTCCATTAAACCCCAACTGTGACATTTTGCCCAGCAGACTGATGGATTGTTTGTTTAGCTGTGTGCTGTTAGTTCTGTGCGTTGGCAGCAAGTTTTTGTTTCAAACAAAAATCATACAAACTAAACAATATTTCTAATTGCATAATTTTAGTCGTTTCCCATCAGGTTTCAGCTAAATATAACTTCATGGTAACTTTGAGTGTTAAAGTGGTTTGTAAAAAATGTGCCGGCATGTGTAGTGTTACGTTAATATTTTATTGCAACACATTGTGTAGTTTTATATATCTTTATCAATACTTGTCTTTATTGAACACATTGTTGAATGAATATGCCTGTTAATACTGTTAATTTATGTTACTAGACATCAATGCGGTTTGTGCTTCCAGACAGAGGTGTTCACTCTCACAAAAACACATAAAACAAGCACAAAAATCCATGGACCTGACGTTGAGACAACAGCTAAATAACTTAAACCAATTTAACTTAATTTCAAGTCAATATACAGTTTCTCTCTTCCCCTCATGCACAAACAGGTATGCGCGCACACACAACCATACACATGAAGCATGCACATACGTCTTCGACTGCAGTCTCATTTCACAGTCTGCTCTTTACCTACCCAGAACCCCCCTGAAGGGATTTAGTAAATAGAAAGCTAGTTTGTACTTTCCATTAGAGCCTAATTCTATTACGCAGCTGGCTCTTATCGATCCAAACATTCAGTGAGACATGCAAGAAAAGTAGCAAGTGGAGCACAGCGGAGGCCACTGTGGTTTGAGGATGGAGGCGGGGAAAGGTGGGAGAGTGAGGGGGTGCAGTTTGGTAGAGGGATGAAAAAAAAAAGAAATAAAAGGGATGAGGACAGGGGGAGATAGAAATAAGAAAGAAATGAGAGAGCTCTATCTCCACCCACCTGTAAAACACACACACTCAAATTGATGGCTACGGCATCTCACAAACATACACAATATAATTTTTATTATTCACTGTGCACGTGAGGAAATGTGCGCATGTGTGTGTGTTCTGATGCCTCGACATTATACGTACATACACACTCACTGTGTGGGTGTACGGAGCTCCACGCAACACTGATTCAAATTGACAGCGTGTATATCATTTGAACAGTGTAGAAACACAGAAATACCTCACACACGTACACACATACACACGTGCATGTGTACGCACACACTGGACTGTGATAGGAAGGTGACCATGGCGCGGCTGGTGTGGGAGCAAGATATGAAAACCCATATATGAATGAGAAACCTGAGGAATGTGTGCAATACGGTGTAGAGATTGGATGTGTGTGTGTGTGTGTGTGTGTGTGTGTGTGTGTGTGTGTGTGTGTGTGTGTGTGTGTGTGTGTGTGTTGTTGTTTAACACAGGCACTTCTTGACCAGAGATGTGGTTACACCTGACTCACCCTGCCTGAGGGGTGAGTAAACCTGAAAAAAGAGGGAGATTATGAGGGGCATTTCTTCAGAGATGCCGGTAGATGAAGGGTGAGAGAGAGAAAGGTGTTGGCGAGAGTCAACAGAGCGGATAAAGGGAAGAGATGAGTTCAGAGAGGGGTGTGAAGGAGCCGGGGAGGCATAGAAGAGGGAGACATACAATCGGGAACATACAAAAACACGACTGTCTCCACTGCTACCTGAATTTAAGAAAAAAAAAATTATCAGGTAGCTGCGCATGTCCATTCTGTCGGAAGTAAAACACAAAGACAGGTCCTGACCAAACATAGGCTCAGTGACCACAAACTATTGAAAGAGGAGGATATAAAAAAAAAAGCCCATGGCGACCCAGAGAGGACTGAACGAAGAATACACCCATTCATTTAGATGACCATTCTTTGATGAATCAGTAAGAGTAAAGCCTCTATTTCCTCACGTACTAGAAGACAAATCAACTCACAGCATGTTTCACAGGAACACAGGAGACTGCTAGACGCCCGCTGAGCACGCTTTGCACTTAAATACACACATGCTAGTGAATGTAGCTTATTGTAACAAAAGAGGATGAAAGTGACTTAAACGAATGAAAGCTACTGGGAAACAATAGGGAAGACATATGTATGCAAGCTGCTCGACAAAAGCGAGCTAACGTTGGACCGAACAGACAGATGGGGAAGAGGATGTCAAAGAACGTTCAGTCTGAAACTCTCTCCCTGCGTCAACAGTAGGCAAACTAACAAGGGCGTTATCTGGATTAACACCACAGTGGAGTTTATGGTTCCTTATTTTATCACTGATGCACACCCACAAATCACAGTGCGTCTCTTGTCAGCTCCGTCAGCGTAGTTTTGTCATTTAGAACAATGTTTCATTTGACAGCTCTGTTCTCATAACGTCTGAAGACAACAACAAAAAAGTTTAGGAGGCATCTTTTTTTATTTCTTTACTGTTAGAATGAGGAGAACCTGTTTTTTTTTTGTTTTTTTGGATTGGAGGAGTAGGTTATAGTTCGTTCTTACAGACTCTTTTCAAATATTAATCATCAAACTCCCACAGTTTACTTGATGTTAAGGGTACATCACAATTTCCAGAATATTTGGTGACTGCATTAAATAAGCACATAGTCACTGTAACTATGTTCAGCATCTATAGCTGCCTGATGGAAAATATAATGGATCAGTAGTTTAATTCACCGGTATCAAAAGGTGGACAGATAGAAAATATTGTGGCATCATGACTGTGCTGTCCAAGTTTATAGGGACATTAAATGACTTGGAGGTAAATGTATGTTCCCCTTGGATTGCACATAAATGTAGATCTATGCATTGTAATGGAGGCTTGATTTACAAAACCATTATTTCTATTCTGCAGTCTCTGGCCCAAATTGAAATTAGAATTTAGGAATTTAGCAAACTGACGTTGTAAAATAAGTAAATGTGCCTCAGGCATAAGGGGACACTGGCAGATAATTCTAAAGTGCTTTAAAAACTGGTACACTTACAAAGAAAAATGTATCATCAGTGATGGAAAGAACACAATGCAAAATGTTTAGTAAAGCACACAAGTCTACAGCTGTATTTAAAGTATAACCCTACAGTGAGAGCCAGGTCAATTCTTCCTGCCGCACACCCTGAAGGTTTAAATTAAGCAGAGCATGAGCAAGCATTCACTTTCACCCTACAATGTCAAAACTTTAGAATTCAATATCAGGTCTTACAGATCCGTTATCAGATATGATCCTAAATGGAGCTCAGTGTAAATTCTTTCAGGAACACTTCAAATAACTTCAATCCCCGCTCTCTCTCTTCCTAAAACAAATCAGCTGTTTAGAGGCCGTTCACTTTTCAGTTAAACCAATCAGAATCGGTCGTGAATTTTCACGAGCCAATTACATCCCTGCTTTAAATCTTTTTCTCTCCCTGCTGCTGTCAGCTGTGATTTCAGGCAAAGCGTGCAATCTTCCTCCTCCCCTTCCACCTCCAGTCATCGTCACCAGCGGCCCCCTGGGTCTTCCTCCTGCAGGACGCTCCGTCGATTCCTTCGGGTCTGGTCTTCGGGCTCCTTCACCGCCACCACCAGTGTCTAGACTCCATCGGGGGATATGTCCTGTTTCTCTACCCCTTTAAAATTATTTTACAACGATGGAGTCTTATCTCCAAAGAACATGTACATTTCATTATGCATATGTACAATAAACCTTTGCATATCTGTAACGAAGTCTCTCCTGATTGAAAGGTCAGTCTCGGTTTAGCCTGCAGCATCAAACCAGTGGTTCTGACGTTTGTGTGCTTTAGATTGGTATTTAAAAGTCACTGGCCAGGTTGTCAATCCATGTCTGTCTCTTAGCATTACTATGGCGATGAGCTTCATTCCAGCCAAGGAGACAACTCGAGTAAACAAGGTGAGTGACTTTGACACGTGTGTGAGGTGCATTACAACTCTGGTCGTAGGTTATAGGTGATTCATACTGAAACATAAAAGCACAGGCCCTCTCTCTGTCACATGTATTGCTTTACTTGCATCCCCTAAAAATAGATGCACACATGTTCAGTGATGTTGTAAACGCAGCCACCAATTGAAAGCATGCTCTACAGTATCTGCCTCATCTATTTCACTTCGCTGCTTCTGCAGGCTTTAAAAGCAGGTTTGATAGCATTAGCTTTCAAATATAACCCAGATATTTGCAGTGTAGCTAAGGACTGACACTTGATGTTTGAAAGGGCTTACTCAGTGTAAAGGTCACCTGTGCTGCTGTGCATACACGTCTGCACACACACCCACACCCACACCCACACACACACTCACACAGTCAGTCTAGGGCAGGTCAATGACAGTGTACTCTCCAAGCTGTCAGGGCTTTTCTGCGGTTTGCCTGGGACAAAAACGGTAAGTTCCCTTGGGCTTCCACCAATGAGGATTGACTGGTACATTGTAATCCCCACACATACAGAGGCCAATTAAATACAAAAAAGATTTTTTTTCATACTGGCACAAAACCTAACATAATTTTAAAGTAAACTGCAACAGCAATCCACTACTAGATTCCAGTAAAGCCCTTTAATGTCACCAAATGGGGATATGTGTACAATAGAGCTCACTCAGTCTGATAGATATTTATAGACATTTTATTTGGTACTCGTCTGAGAATCATACCCCATTTACACGTACATGGTTATTTTGAAAAATTGACTGATTTCCTTTTGTTTGTGCATTTCGTTTACACGCAAACGGAGAATTTGCCTCTGAAAACTATTCTTTCTAAAAACTGGAGATTTTGGAAAACTTTGTTTGCACGTTTGCATGTAAACTGAGACAAACGGAGGTTTAGACAGCCGAGGAAGTGAGGAAGAGAAGAGAGAGGAAGTGATTCGTTGCTGTTGTTGCTATTTTCGGGATTCTGATTGGCTAACGTGGGCTTGAGCTTCTCCTTACCCTGCCACCTACAGGGTTGGCATGCTGTCGACGGCATTGACAGCATATATACACGGGTATGTGTAAACGAACAATTTTCTGAAAACTGACAGCTGTGCACGATGTTACTTTTGAAAACGGAGAGGTTGAAATGTCCGTTCATGAAAATAGCCGGCGAAGTGTAAATGCAGCATCAAGCTGTGTCACATCACAGTTCAGCTCAGGTTTTAATCAGCCACAGTGCACCACCAAAGAATATCAATGTCAGTTATACCATTTGAATATCAAGTTGCAGGTGAGACACTTTGACTGAACAGAAAACTACTAAATATTAATAAATGATCATGAAAGAGACATAGTAAAGTGGTTCAGTGAAAAAGAAATCTGACAAAGGCCTGTCCATTGGTCCAAACCAACAATGCATTCCTTTTCTATGTTCAATAGACATTTGCAGCCTGTGCATATGCCTACAACTGATTATCAGCTATATATAAACAACCACCTTCCTCAGTAGCCTATAGCCTTACAATAATTAGCCAGAATAAAGCACAAAACTCAACAATAAACAAAAGGAACTATGGCCACCGAAACAATATTATTAGACTACATGAACTGCCATAAAAAAGCATCACCAAACTAAGTAAATTAAGCATCACCAAAGGCAGCCAACACAGAGATGTAAAGACAAAATAAAAATTGACAGCAACTACAGCCCACAGACTCACACATTAGGTAGCCTATAGCAAAAAGAGAGAAAAACATGTTTATCTGTGTTTTTAGGTTAGGGTTAGGTGCCTTGAATGCAGCGGTCGCAGCGCTGCCTGGAAGGAGCAGTTTGATGCAAAAAACGCCATCAAGCGAAAAACACACAGCTCTTGGCAACCCAACGGTTGTTGACGTCCTCTGCAGACTAGTGAGTTACAAATGATCAAAAAGTTTGTTCTTGTACTCACCTGTCTGAACGTCGTTGAGTTTAGGGCACCGGAAGTCCTCCTCAATCTGCTGCAGGTTCAACTTCTCTGCTCATTCATTCTCAAAGCATATTTTATTGAACTTTCTACACATAGGCTATTGAGTCCACTCATGCTCTCTGGTCCCACTGTGCTCCAAAATTTCAAACATTTTGAGTTTAATGAGCCTTACAACTGTGAAAGAAATTATTGTCACAAGCAGCCAGAAGGCCTCAAACACCGAAGGTGAAAGTGCCTGGGTGAACATACAGTAGAAATCACCACTGGAGGATCCATCCATGAGCAAGTTAGCATTTCTATTTTAGCTAGATCCACTATCATCATGGTTGTGTTTGATTTCAGCGTGCTCAAAGGGTGGTGCAAAAATCAGTGATCAACCTGAATGCGACCTTTTACCTACATCGAGATAAAATCATGCCACTCTCAACTATAACCCATTATGATGTGGTGCTATTCTTTAGGACTATACTCCTGCTAGCCCCGCCCAGAGCCATCTGGCCGTGCCCACATGCGATCGCATTCCCCACACCCCCTAACCTGGGCCACGTTCAGCCAGAGATGGGAAGTAACGAAGTACAAATACTTCGTTACTGTACTTAAGTAGATTTTTCGGATATTTCTACTTTACTTTACTACTTTTTTTTGTGGCGACTTTTTACTTTTACTCCTTACATTTTAACACAAATATCGGTACTTTCTACTCCTTACATTTTAAAAATTGGCTCGTTACTTTAGTTTTGTACAACAGGTCGTAATGTCGGAGAATAGCGCTGACCAGGGGCGTCGCACCCGTGGGGATGTGGTTTTAACACCCACACTTTTCCCGGTGATCGCTGTCTGCCCCCTGTCATCTCATATACCAAATATGGTCATTTCCTTTTCATCAGCATCCAATCTTGAAAGTCAAAGGGGGATTATTTGATTCTAAAAGCGCAATCTCATTGGCTGATGCCAATTTCTGACAACGTGATTCGCTTAGAATGGTCACGTGACGCGCTCTGACATTTCCGCGGTAGTTCAGAATGTCAAGGAAGTGCGTCGAAAACGGTCGAAAATCACCTCAAAGAAAACGAAAACAGTTGTTATCAGCAAGAAGACACAGGGGATTACACACTAAAACAGCAGATGATGAAATGTCTTCACATAGTACGTTGATGTGTCAACTATCGTTCAGAAAACAGGAGTTTTCAGACAGCGGAGGTAATCAATCAATCTCTCCGCTCTCTCTCTCTCTCTCTCAGCAGTTTACAGAAATCCATAGCCTAGCTACATGTCATATATTAAATATGTGGGTGTCACATATATACTATTCTACTATAATTACTATAAAATACTAAACCAATCTGTAATTTTGGGATCCTAAGTGGTTGTGAGTCCCTCAGGCTGTGGCAGGCAGATCCATGTTTAGCTGTCAGTAGAGCTGCTGTTCCCTCTCTTAGGAGAACTATCAGCTTTTCTTCTGGTGTTAACTTTGGGAGTTTTATGTTTTGGGCTATTTTTCCAAGGTGTAAATCTCTTAGTGAAGATACTTTTTCCCAGTGGAGGAGGAAGTGCATCTCTGTCTGACCCAGTTGGTGGTCATTGAGCCTGTCTCTCTCTGACCTGTCTGTCTGACCCGGTTGGTGGTCACTGAGCCTGTATTTAGTATGGATGGTAACTGCACCTTTTTAGGTTTACTAGCAACGTTAAATGAAAGCTAATATGTACGAGTAGTTTCCCATGTAAGAGGTATAACGTTCCGTAATATTAGCTGCGTTATAGCATTCATAATAAACGGATAAACAGATCATAATATAATTACGTATGTGGTAATTTGCATAAATAGCACAACAGATCTAAACATTGGGTATAGCCAGGTGAAAATGTAAAAGTAAAAAGACTTAATGTAAAGGTCTGAATGGAACCCATTTAGGCTACCCATGAGAATTAATACATAGAGGCAGGAAGAAGTGCTTTAAACCAGTATTGATTATTGAGTGTATTAAACCAGTATTATTATTATTACAGAGATGGGGTTTGGGGCTGAGTCAGTGGGACTGTTTCTGGGGGATGAGTCTGAGGGAAGAACAAGGTAAGGAGAATGCAGAAGACAAAAGGTAGGTCGAATAAAAAATTTAACCCCCAGAAACAGTCCCACGGACCCAGCCCCAAACTCCATCTCTGCAATAATAGGCTAATTAATAAATGCTGGTTTAAAGCACTTCTTCCTGCCTCTATGTATTAATGCGCATAGGTAGCCTAAATGGGTTCCATTCAGACCTTAATATTAAGTCTTTTTCTGTTATATGTCAACAATATATGCGTAGTTGGAAACCAGCATCAGCTTTAAATACGGTCCTAATCTAGTCCTCACTAACACGTTTCAAATAATTTCACTGGAGTTACCGTTATTATTTTTCGTGTCATCAATAGGCTACCGAATTCAATCTAATTGGATACTACGTTGTATGCATGTAACGCACTACTACAAGACGACTCGACAGATTCGGCCGCATTCTGCATTCATTTGCGGCAAATAATTGCAGCTTGATGGTGGTAACGTTAGCACATAGTAGTATGGACGGCGACATTATTGAAAATGAAGAAAACAGAGATCCCAGAGATTAGGCAGACAAGCAGCAAGACATTCCCAATCATCCCTGGCCTTATCTGAGAGAGATGTTTGAGATAGGCTAGAAGGCATGAAGTATGACTCCTGACCAATGTGCTGCGTAACTCTAAAAGTATGGGGAACTTCTTAATTAATCTATGTTTAGTAATTCATATTGTATCCTTTATTTTCTTTTTATATTTGAGCACACACACACATGTAGATTCCTTTACATGTTAAGGGGACGAATAAAAAAAGAGAAACTTGATCTGTGAATTCTCACAGAATCACAATTGAATTCATATCTTGCTCAGTCAGAATCTTATGAAGTTGGAGTCCCAGTCTCTGTAACAATAATCATATATGTGATGTTTGGCAGACATCCATTTAAAATGTAGACAATGGCATATAAAGAGCCTGGTTTTTATGTCCACTGAAGTTTCTCATCTTGCACTCTAGTAACGTGTGGTCCAGGTAGCTTTGCATAAAAAGTGGTTGTCATTCGCAAGGCTACTTTTACTTTTATACTTTAAGTACATTTCAAAGCCTGTACTTTGTTACTTTTACTTAAGTAAAGAAATTAAATCAGTACTTCTACTTTTACCAGAGTATTTTTTAACACAAGTATCTGTACTTCTACTTAAGTACGGGAAGTGAGTACTTTTGCCATCTCTGCGTTCAGCCCCCCAAAACGTAGCAATATAGTCCATGGTAGCAACCAGAGCTGTATAGTAACGAAGTATACAGTAACAGGGTGGTGGTGGTGCAGTGGATATGACACATGCCTTTGGTGTGGGAGACCTTGGTTCGATACATCAACCAATGTGTCCCTGAGCAAGACACTTAACCCCTAGTTGCTCCAGAGGCGTGCAACCTCTGACATATATAGCAATTGTAAGTCGCTTTGGAATAAAAGCGTCAGCTAAATGACATGTAATGTAATGTAAAAGTAGAACTACTTCACTACTGTACTTAAGTACTAAAAGGCTGTATCTGTACTCTACTGGAGTGTTATTTTTTTCTCCTACTTCCACTTTTACTTGAGTACATATTTTCGAAGAGTTTAATACTTTTACTCTACGCCACGGAGACTGTGTAGGTTTACGTGTGTAGTTACGGCTACGTTAGTTGACAATAATTACGTAAGTTACACCCTCCAAACAACAGAAAACATAACTCAAAGCACTTCGCACACATAGACTGTAAAGTCTATGGTTGTGCACCGTTCCGAGGCGATGTAACAGCCCTGAAAAGGGGAGTAGTTGAATGAAAGATGCACGGACACAAACTTTCCTATGTGTAACGACTGAAGGGAGGAGGCGACGTGCACCGCAACACATAGCTCAACAGTTTTACGTTCCCCCCGCTGGGGCCCTCTAGTAACTACAACGCTCTTGTTCACACTGCTGCTGGTGTTGGAATGACATTTTGCACATGAAAAATAAGAAATCACAAACGTACTGTACTGTAACTGCTGCAACTGACAATATCAACTTTAACCATAAACTGTGATATACCATTACAATATGAAAATGCCAAAATGACTTACTCAATATGAGCCCTCAACTGCTGTTACTCAACTGCTTGCTCTGACTTACTGGTAGGCTAATACACATTACTTTTACTTTTTGCTGTGACTTACTGGTAATACACATTATTCCATCTGTCACAGAGACATGTCGTTCAACCAGCAAACCGTAGCAAAACGGTGCACACCGTTTTGAGATTGAACGCGGCCCTGGACGTAAAGACATTTGTCCGAGTATCAGCTATCACCTCTCTGGACAAAAGCAGCTTCTTCTTGACGGCAGCTCACATTTTATCATGCCATCTGATGCGAATTTTCTTCTTACTCTGTAACGGATGCAATTTGAAATACAGCGAAGAACAATAGTTGAGATTTAACCCTTAGATGCATGACCTACCAATACCTACAGTGGGGTCAAAAATGACCCCAGTTAGAATGAATGCGTTTTATGCGGAAAACTGAAGAAATTTCTTTCTTAAGTCAAAAAACTACTTAGTACTTAACAATACAATATCACACACACACACACACACACACACACACACAACACACACACACACACACACACCTCATGATTGTGCTCAAGAGTGTATTTACATAGTGTACATGTCTAAGGGCAACACGGTCTCAAAGCAGTTCGTTAAATGGTCACGTTATTTTTAATCTATTGATTCGTTTACATGGACACGATTATTTCATTTATTTTGTGTTGCTGAGAACGTCATTTATTTGTGTGGTCAGCACATAATGGGAAGCATCTATACGGAGGTTGGGCTTCGGAAAAGAAGTACGGGGAAAGGACACGCCACATGGCGGGACCCGATCCCAGGTCTCTGGGAATGCCGATGCGCCACAATAACGGGACGGTTGGGGTTTACGCTGTAACTCCAGTCTCTGGGGTGAAAGTCCTGAATTGTTTGACCCATCCACTTCCCCAACCAACCTCCCTACGCGGATTTTCGGCATTTCATACTACTCGCTACTGTAATCGTGCTGTGATCACGAAATATGCTTCCCATTGAAATACATTAGTTTAAAAATCGTCCTCACCAACACGAAAAAAATGAGAAAAACGTGTCCTTGTACACAAATCCATAGATTAAATAATGTGACCATTTCACGAACTACTGAGAAGTGCTGTAAATGCTAGCAGGTTTAGAGCCACTACTAAAATTAATAAATCATATTGAAATCATTTTTGCTCTACTGAAAGCGCATGAAATCTTGCAAAACGTGCTTGTCTTTGTAGCTTGTAACTATTGTTACATTCCATAGACTAAACATTTAATTGATTAAAAATAACCATAAGTTGCAGCCATAATATTTACGGTCTATGGTTGCACCCCAGCTACCAACACAAAATGTAAACACGCCAATATTTAGTATATCAAGGCTGACTGTCATCGTGACACATTGTAATTGACTGACACAATGTTGAGCAATATTCAACTGGAAATGTCAACAGACCTCTTGAAAAAACTACTTACTACTTAACAATAATTCCAATTCAAACTTCAAAGTATTTGTATAACTTAATTCATGGTAAGGGAATTAAGGTAAAGTAAAGTAAACATGAAGGGATTTTGGTAAGCACTGTTTCGAATAAGAAAACACTAATGCAATGTTAGTAGCAGTGATCAGATCAGTGATTGGTAGAGAGTATTAAAAATAATGTTAACATTTAATAAAAATAACCCTCAGGGTGGTGAGACTGCTGCCATTAGATGTGTGGATCAACAGTAAATGTATACCTGACAGTCACAATTGATAAAAATCAAAGGCTCCTAGGGTTAACCTTTGAAATTCCATAGACAATGCTTGGGGTCATTTTTGACCCCACATATGGAAAAGTGTGGTACTGATACAAAATATGCAATTACTTAAAAAATATAACCATTAGATACAAATCCAAATGGCCTCATGTCAAAGACAACCTATTCGAGGAATACATGGAAGATTAAACAATAAAAATGTAAAATTACAAAGATATTGCAAAAAAACAACTGCTGGGGTCATTTTTGACCCCACTTATGCCTCTAAGGGTAAAAAAAAAATACTTAGGTAAAAGTAAAATGACTGATTGATGACAGTGTGTGTAATTCGTTACTTCCATTCACCCCTGTTTATGGCAAACTAAGGTACCAGATTGGAACGTTGCCCTGAAAAGATTGTACAAGCAATTCAGTTTGTAGCGAATGTCAAAAAATTTTGCGACAATCCACAAAATGTCGATGTTTGTTCTATATGGTTGTTTGGCATCCACATTTAAAACCTGGCTTTGTTGAATGTTATGTTGCACAATACAATCCTCCACCACACTCATTCTAATATTCATAAAACAACATCTCTACAGACAAGTCTCTGAGTGTGTCCCCCTTACCATACACATCTTACCCTCAGTTGTGTTCCATCCTCAAACAAGGAACTCACATTTATTTCTTTTGTTGTTATATTTATTGGTTGATTTAAAAAAAATATTTTTTTATTGTTGCTTGTCTTGTTGTTTGGGACTAGATTTTCTTAACTCTCACAAGCCCACCCACATTTCTATCTTCTTCTGCACAGCAGTTAGGTTTTGTGTCTTTGTTTTCATGTTATGGTTTCTGTGCAAATAAATAAAGTCCAATCTTTATATGAACTCCCCAAGGTAACACTATCACAATGCTGTAAACCAACACGTTTTTTTTTTTTTTTTTTATTTATAATTTAATTTATATAAAAAAAATAAGGGGAAAAAGAAAAAAAAATATATAAAAAAAAATATTAAGAAAATTCAGAGGGGGCATTTCTTAATTTTTTGTTTTTTTTTTTTTTTTCAGGGGGGAAGATATTATAATAATTTATTTTGTTAAATTTTCTCATTTAGTTTTAAGTTAGTAATAAGATAAAAAAAAAAAAAAAAGGTGGGGGGGGAGGGAGGCAAAAAAAACCCCCCCCCACGCAGTGAGCTAGGCGCGGCCCCCCCACATCTTAATGTGTGGGTGAGTTGGTGCATAATATCTGTCAAGAGTCATGATTGTGCATAAATATAGACAAAGGTTTTATGTAAGCTGAGGTGAATCATTTCATTCCACACATTTCAGCACATTTATTCACACACACTGAGTAAGTGACATCGCACAGGTGAAGGAAACACAGGGATGTGTTAAACATCCACAGTGCTCATCACATGAAATAGATATAAAGAAACTGACAACACACAGGATATGCCGGCTGTCTGCTGAAATCGTGTGTGTGTGTGTGTGTGTGTGTGTGTGTGTGTGTGTGTGTGTGTGTGTGTGTGTGTGTGTGTGTGTGTGATTGTGTGTTTTCCTCCAGGGCCTACTGTGAGCAAGGGGATTTGAATGTGTTAATCAAAGCCCTAACATGATTGATTTGATGTGTGTGGAAGGGCCGGAGGGCTGTCCTTCACACAAGCATCACAGTGTCTAAACAACACACACACACACTTATTTTCACATTACAACTGAGCACATGTAACATTTCTATGAAACGATGGTACACAGGTTTGTGTCTCTCCCCTCTTTTGACATATACTGGTCAATCGGGTCAATCAACACACACCCCACCTTAGATTTGTTTGACCATCAGTGTGAGTACAGTAAACAAAAGGAGTCGGGGGAGGAGGTGAGTCCTGAGCCTAATTGCTCAAATTATCTACGTGGATGCAGAACAAGCACACGCACACACACACACACACGCACACGCACACAAGTACACTTACAACACAGCCCTGGATATTGATCTTGTCTGCCACAAAATAATGAAGAGGGGAAGTGTTAAAATGAGTTATTTCCAATTAAGAGTGCTGGAAGAGCGATGGGTTTACAGATGAGGAATGACTGAGAGAAAGGGAGAATGAGAGAAGTCAAGGCGTCAGAGAAGGGGAAGAAAAAAGACGAATCAGAAGGGGAAGGTGGAGTAAAGGGAAAGCTGTGGGAAACAGAGGTAAAGAAGAGCAGATATTTTAAGGTACAAAGAATGGAGAGGAAAGAAGAAGGGAAACAGAGCGTACGTGAGACAGAAAGAGGATACGGGGAGTGACGAATAGAAAAAGAGGAGACCGACTGAATTGTGGTCATCATGGCAACCAAATCTGCTCCCTCTCTTCCTCCAGAGAGAGCACCTTTGACACTGCCAGGTACCTTAAGAGCACTGATTACCACACATACACACACACACACACACACACACACACACACACACACACACACACACACACATGCACCTGTATGTCTTGGACAAACCATGTCAGACTGATCACATGCGTCAAAGCCACAGACACACTCATGTTGCACTGCTGTTAATGAGTCCTGACAAACCAAAGAAAGGGGAAGGTCATCCTGCATGATTCCATCAGTGTCTTTAGAGGATCAGAGCATGGGAACCTTTTCTCACACATAAACTCTCCACCCATCTCATCTCAAATCAGCGTCACGCACATTGCCTTCTGTTACATCAGATTAGATTATGATAATACTCACGAGTCTCTCAAACACACATTAAAAAATGGTGTCGTGTTGAAACTGTACTGCAGAGATTTATGCCTTGGTTTTCATTTCCATCTCCCTGCCATCCCATGCATGTCGAACGCATTACGCTGGTCAGCAAGAGATCAATAGAGCTCTCAGATTATAGGATTTTTGTTTAAGATACCACTACACCATCTTCTTCACGGTCTTGAGTTGTACCATGTTTAGCAGAATCACGTCTTTCGGTTCCCTTTATTGTAATATCTATACAATTTCAAGACCATCAAGAAACGGAGGTTTAATCAATACTGAATCATAAATTCTGACTCCAGCTGATGGCAAAGAAAGTGGTTAGACAATTTCTGCATACAAAAACAATTTTACAGGGGGAAATTCAAAGAGACCACTGACAGGTTCAAGAGTCAATGAAATGTTGAAACCAATGTGTGACCCCCCCTTCCCCTCCCCTCCTCACAACATCCTCAGGTAAATCTCATGAATATAGCAATGGCGACATCTACTGGCTAACATGGCTTATTGCTGTTTTTTTACTGTTGTGAGCCACATAAATGGTAACTATTTACAGAACAAGAAAGGGAACTAAGATTAAGCATCACTGAATCATTGGCTACGTTCAGACTGCAGGCAAAAGTGGCCCAAATCAGATTTTTTTCAAATCAGATTTGGACCACTTCCATATGTGGTCCTGAATCAGACCCAGGTCTGATTTGTTTCAATGCGGCCGCTGTGTGAACAACCAAGGCAGATTTGATGCGACTTTTACATCAATCTACATCGACATTTGTCACAATTATGCGGCGGCGGTAGTTAGCCCTGGACCAGCGGCGATTCTAGGATCAGACCTTTAGGGGGGTTAGCCCTTAATGAGAATGTGACACAGATACAATGCCCCCGCTAAATCAGTAATTTCACTGGATAACAATGAATATATGTATTTATTATTATAACAGAGGATAAATGCAAAATATTGAACATATGAAAAAATTACGAAAGTCCCTTTATGGACTACCAGAGTCAATGAAATGATAATGAGGTGTAAACAATAAATATATATAAAAAATAAAACCTTCCTTGACTGAGTTACAGGTGCATAGCATTGGCGACAGCGACACAGGATATTAAACCTGTTTGTTTGAACCCGTAATTGTTTGTCCTCAGTACACAAACTCTAACTTGAAGCACCAAAATTTTTTTTTTTTTTAAAGAAAAAAAAAGAATTTGTTTTTATTGCTTGAGCCCGCCTAAAAATGATCTAAAATCGCCACTGCCCGAGACACAGACAGTAAAATTAAAAACTTGACTGGGCCTACAAAATGGAGAACAGTGATGGAGCAAGTCAATGCAGGGAGAGAGAGGTGTTAGACCTAATTAGTGTTATGGGGAGATACTTCAATTAATTCACACCTAGAAGGATCATACCGTGACCGTCTCCTCCTCAGCACCTACTCATTAATGTTACGGCTGCCATTACATAAACATTTTGAAATAAAACCGAAAATGCTTACTTCCTCCATAACCTCCCTAACTTTAGTGAAACAGTGTGTTGCGTCTGATGTCATTGTTATTGTTCTTTTGCGTATGCGGGTCAGTTCGAAACCGCAAACAGTTCACACTGGAATCTGATATAGGCCACATTTTAAAAGGTAATGTGAACAGCCAAACAAAAAAATCTGATCTGAGCAAAAACTGTGGTGTGAACGTTTTCCAGCCGAACTGTGTTGAAATTGGGTTCATTGCTTGAGGATTCATGTCTTGTTCACTGGGAGCACCTGCTGGTCAAAGGGATTCATAGCAGGACAATCGGAGCTCATGGTCTCAGTTGTTGTTGCAAGGAGGTGGTCTGGATCAGCGGTGATGCAGAACTAATTATTAGCCTTTTTCTCATTGATGATAAGTTATTGTGTTGTGTCAGTTCATAGCCAGTTGGTGTGAATGTTCACTGCAGTGAACTTAAATGATAGTGTGCACCATATGCACCATATGAGTCCATATGAGCACCATATGTGTGTTTAACAAGTTTAAGGAGTCACAAAAGTCAATGTTTGTTAAGGACATGCTTTAATACATGTTGTAAAGTCAAGCATTATTAATCTGGAATGTCAGGATGGGAAAACAAGAGAGCATGCAGCATTTTATGTTGTACTTTTCAACTAAACACCGCAAACTGCAAAGCAAATAACATGGGCTTGGGACTGCTTTATGTTTGGTTTGCTTTTCAGTCTGAATTTCTGTCAAGTGTGTAGGAAGGACACGCACTCAACAATATGTCCAGATGTGTTTCTATGAGTACATCTGCGTATTATGACTTTGTTCTGTATGTGTCTATCTTATCTATCCATCTTTTTGTCTGTGGTTGCTTGCATCTGCACATGTCAACAAGCTAAATTCTTGCATAATACGCTGTGTTATAAACATATAAGGCACTACCGACACCACATGGTGTTCAGGAACTTAAAAGCTGTGGCTATATGTGACCTGATGCAAGAGAAATTGAAAAAGAAAATCTGTATTTCAATCCAACAATTTCTGGCAGGGGGTTTACTTGATGTCAAAGCTTGTGATGCGAACTTCCCCATCAAAGCTGATGAATGAGTACTTCTCCGCACCCATGCGGTTAGGGAAGTGGATTATAGAGCCATCTGATAAAGTCACCTGGAACTCTGTCGGGGTGAATTCAATGACGATCTAGATGGTGGACAGACAGTGAGAAAAAAAGAAAGAATATGCAGACAAAGATGTTACATAATTAACTTACAGTCAGTATTAAATGGTGGATATTCCAAATGTAACACCTCTTCCCACTTCTATGTAATATGTAACACAGTGATGTATTTAAAGCCAAAGCAAAGAATGCTGTAATATATCATTATAAATACCTGGAAATAGTTTATCTGATGATTAATTCATTGATATAGCTCTCATATGTGATATATGCCCGTAAATTGGGGCTCAAATGATTGAGTGAAACGCATTTTCCAACAGAAGTCCCTAACAGACAGCAAGAGGCATGAGCCTGCAGGCACATGTACAGCTAGAGTACGCACACACACACACACACACACACACACACACACACACACACACACACACACACACACACACACACACACACACACACACACACACACCCTCTCACCTTGAACTCCTCTCCCTGGTGGAAAGGAAAGCCTCCCTCACGGTGCTCCTCACACCAATTGCCTCCCTGGTAAGAGTTGCAGACCACCGCATTCTCGTCTCCGTGGGCGTTGAAACGAGGGTTAATATGGATAGCAATCTCCTGCTCATCAGGGCCAATATTTACTGCAAAACTGTGGCACAAAGTATCAAAAATATGTATTACTTTTACATTAATATGGCTGCTTATATTTAAAATGGGTAAGAAGAGGCCACCGAAGCGCTAAAAATATTGAGACAACCTCAGCAGTAGTGTGGTTGCTCTTTTCATCTGCTAACCATCATCTTCATCATCGCCCCCACATTACTAAGGGGAAGTTAATAGGTAGTCACTGACTGGAACTGATTACAGCTTCCACCTCCATCTCTGTGTTAGTGTGCTTGTAAAGAATGGCCCTCGTGTTGAGTTTAGAAGAGAGTAAAAGAAGAATAGGAACAAAACATAGAAGAATATGTTTCATTAGGCTCAGTCGCCCTCTGTTACTAATGTGATTAGTACTTACTTTGTAGCATCAGACTTGGGGACTCCAACAATGGTTAGGGTCTGCCCGACCTTAAAGGACATGTTCTTTATGATCATACCCTGCGTAGAAAAACAGGGGGAGGATAGTGATACAGTACATTATTGTGTGTGGAAATACTACTGGATTTTTACTAGATCCAATCATTATTGCAGCTTCAGGCATAAACCAGCACCAGCAGTAACCTCAGCCAACTCTCCAATCCTCACTTCATCCTTAGAAATTATACAACATGTGTTTTCAATTATACTCCCATTGGCCGACTGGTCAAAGATTCCAGCTCTTTTCTCTACCATTGCCAGGGCTCTTTTCCTCTACGCAGATTTGGCAGAGGGTAAAAATGTTTTAAAAAGGAAGAGGGAACGAGCGTTAAACTGAGTAATATTTTCCTAAGTGCAATACCGGTTGGTATACGCGGTGGAAAAGAAGGCTGAGCACAGCAGAAATCCTCAGCTCGCTTGCTACTGTACATGTGGCAGGGGAATACTGAACTGTGCCACGATTAGGAAATTATACTTGAGCAATCTATTATTTGGTTGTGAAACACAGACCACTGCTGTTCAACATTTTGTCATGCTGTCAAATGATGTAACTAGGGAACTGTCAACTGTCACCAGGGCAACGAGTACAAATATAGCAGCCCTTTGAGGGTTTGCAATTTTTCAAAGTATAGTTAAACATGTGAAAACGTAGAAGGTTAAGAGACATTGGAAAAATCTGATTCTGAGCAGACACAGTAGAAGCAGCTGGAAACACAATCCATTAGCATTTCACAATCATGTATCTTCTGGTCACACACACAGTGGTAAGTGAACAGAAAATGATTTGACACAAATAAGATGTTTTAATGTCGTGCATTTTTTGTAAAAATTGTATCATTCACACCTACATTTGAGAAAACATTCCTTATAAGCAAAAGATTAAGCTTTTTGGAATTGTGATGTTTACTTACTTTTCAGGGGACAGTGGCAAGCATTTTAATAACGTTCGTGACTTTAATGCACTGCAGCTGTTGGAAAAAATCCTTGCTAATCTTAACAATGTTTTTACATACAGTCAACAAGAGACCAACCTTTCCCACTGAAAAATAACTTTAAAGGCAGTTTATATGGTTGATTACATTCAGGGTCAAAATGATTAACATGCAGGCAGACAAACTTGCAGGAATTGGAGTGGAACGGCAGTTTCCCAATGACCTTTACTGATATTGTTCACCCTAACAAAAGTTTAAATAGCCTGTAATCTGAAAAAGACAGATATAGTGTCATGTTGCTGGTGGTTTTCTGTTTATGGCAGATAATGAAAGGATTAATCTGGAGTAAAAGCAAAAAAAAATATTTGAATGAACAACCAAACCATGAAATAAAATGGAGGGTAAAGGGATAGAATGACATGGGTACGACATTCTTTCCATGTTAGAGTCCAAATGTAAATTGCGTGAATAACACATGGCACTGGGGCTAGAGCTGTGTGGGGATGGGCTGAGGTCGGAGCTGGCAGTCACCCTGCATCTCTCCCATACACCGCTGTCAAAAGGAATCTGCATACTATATTGTGTAAGAGATGCCAAATTATTTCACTTCTCACTGACTGGATACCAAAATAAATCAGGCTACCAACTGATTAGCAACACTCCAAGAGTGTACAAGTAAACCATATATATTTACTACGAATAAAGGAATTATTTTACTCTAAAATAACTGTCATACTTCTGGAATTTCTTCCTAATATAAATACAAAATAGACCTTTTACAGTGAGACATTCCCTGATAGAATTGACAAAAACAGTCTTAACAAGCTACAACTGTTGACTTGTTCACTTCAAGAGGTAAACTTGAGAATTACAGTATAGTCAGCATCTATTCTAGCCTCCACATGATGACTTTATTAATGTTATCCTTTAAAGTGATTTAAACCCTCTGCCCCCACATGGCTGTGCCCTTTCCAAACACATATTTACCACTGTATCCAATACAAAGTCAGGATGATACAGGGCTATTATTGTAATCTCATCCGTTTTTGAGTCCTAAGAGACCAGAATGCATCTGGATATTAAAACTGGGATGATTGGAATGAAATGGACATGCTAACAAGCATTTCTGTTCCAGTGTAATACAATTATTGCAGAAAGAATGGAACAACCTAAACAGCCGAATTATTTCCATGCATTTAAAGCAGTTGAGAAAAAGTATACAATGGTGATTGATGTGCAGGCACATGTGTTCTGTGGTGAATAGTTTGACCATAAAAGGCAATCTAAGAAGACCCAGACCTCTCAGAAGAAAAATACAGTTAATGTTATGTGCAATGAGCTGGTTAAGGTAAAGCATAGTCCAGCTGGTTCAGTTTCATCGGCATGCCATAGAGTGAGCTCACACTCCACCAGCTGTTAGTGCCACTTTTAAGATATGACCT